>NW_010232170.1:0-1981 GCF_000690775.1 Eurypyga helias | reverse complement strand
CCCGCAGCCCTCCCGGGGCCAGTTCCCCATCGCCCCGGCTCCCACGAGCAGCAGGTGTGGAGCATCCCGGGTGGTGCCCACGCAGGCAGAGACCACGGGCCCGGGCAAGGCAAGGAGGCTCAGAGCATCTCGGGGGGGTGTGCAGGTCTCCCTGCCCTGCACCCAGCTGCTGTGCCCCCAGACCTCAGGCCTGCGTGAGCCTGCAGCCCTGTTCCATACCGCAGCGGACAACACCGCCGGGCTGAATCGCTGTCCTTAGCTGCTGTTTGACAAGGTGGCAAAGCAGGCGCCATCACCCATCTCAGCTGTACCTTCTCTAAGGGCCTTGGAGTCAGACTATACCCATCAGACTCTGAGGGAGAAGCAGGGACAAAGGTTTTTGAGCTGTCTTGGAAGTGTTTGAACCACTCCGGCATTCGGCAGGGTCTCTCTGAGCCTGGAAATGCTCCGAAACCCAGGACACGCTGGAACAGCCCCAACATGGGTACTTCAGGTTTCCTTACGGCATACAGCTCACGCCTGGAGCTGAGCAGCCTGCGTGCTCTGCTCTGGGCTCTCTGGTTACAGAGGTAAACATTATCCTGCCTCCCAGCAGTGCCCGCTCCCCTGCACAGCGCCCGCGGCTTCACCAGCCTCTACCCACCCACCGCCGATGCTCCAGTGGGAAGCAGCCCCGGCGATGCAAAGGCTTCAGGCCCCAAACCATTTAGGTGTACTCCCCTATGAGCCCCTCTCTGAAACTCCTCCTCTGCAACTCCCCCAGCGCAGCATTGATTCTGCATCGCAGGTGGGGGAGAGGGTTCCTCTCCAGAGAGGTCCTGCGGAACCATCCCTGCAGAACTGCCCTGAGCAAGACTTGGCCTACCAGGAGCTGCAGAGGCAGATTTCAGTGTAAGGAATGGCATCGGTGCTGCAACCGCTCCCCACAGAAATCAAGTGTATTTGTTCAACTGAAAAAAAAAAAAAAATTCATCTGCAACAATAGCCAAACCAAGCTGCTGGTAGATGATTAACAGCCTGGCGGGCTTTCTGCCTCAGCTGGCGATTCGCGGGGCATGGCAGAGACTGCGGTGCCCAGGGAAAAGCTTAAACACTGCCTAAAAACCCCGAACACATCAGTATTGTACAGGGATGATGGGTTACCCAAAACCTGTGTCATCCTACCACACGCTGAAACCCCACCACTCGCAGCACGCAGGGCAGGCCAGCCCAGAAGCCTGTAAGAAGAGAGGGGCCGACTTGTGCGGCAGGAGGTAATAGCTTAGGGTAGGGGAAAACGCAAATAAACTCCAATATAAGGCCAGCATCTGGACAGAGGGAAGGGAGTGCGGTGGAAAGAAGTGGGGTCCAGGTAGCTTCAGCTCCCTGAGCGCCCAGGGCAGCCGCTTCGTTATGCCGTGCCTGCCCACTGCCATTTTGGTCCAAAACCCTTAGTATTTAGCCTTAAAATGTTAAAGATTGTGCAAAAAGCAGCTCAGTTCCTTGCAGAGTCCTCTCTGCAGGCAGCAAATGAAATATGAGAGGGCTGGAGCCCAGCCTGTGCATCTGAGGGGAAAACACTGAGCTGGTTTTGAGGCATCTGCTTCATTCGGGGGAAGATGGATAAAACCCTGCAAATGTCCCAAAAGCAAAGGGTGAGGAGGGTGGCCCCACCAGATCTTGTTCCCCCAGACCCTCTGCTAGATGGGGATGTGCTCAGTTTCACAAAAAGATAGACCATTTTGTGGAGCCTTTGAATATTCAAATTGAAAGTATCGCGCAATCATTGATTGTCAAATCATTGGTTTCTAGAGGTTTTAAATACTTGGCATTAGGAGAGAAAAACTCAAACTTATACCTGTAGGGATAAAACAATAATATTGTCGGGATCCACCTGGCATTGCCACCAGGCAAACAAGTCCCTTCGCCCCCAAATTTTAAGCCTGCCGCCTCTTTGCCCCCTTCTGCGGCTCCGGGGCCAGGGCCGCTGCTGCTGCTGCAC
>NW_010232169.1:0-540 GCF_000690775.1 Eurypyga helias | reverse complement strand
CACGCGAAGGGGCGTGGTCTCATTTAAAGAAGGCGTGACCAAGTTGGGCACGTGGAAGGGGCGTGGCCTACAATTAAAGGGGCAAGGCCCAAGGAGGGGCCGCAATAAAGGGGGCGTGGCCGCATTTAAAGGGGCACGGTCACCTTCAGGACATGACCCTGGTGGGTGGAGCTTATAACGAAGGGGCGTGGCTCACCATTAAAGGGGCGGTGCTTACCTTGGGGGCGTGGCCCCACATTAAAGGAGACTGTTTACCGGTGGGCGTGGTCTGTATTTAAAAGGGCAATGCTCAGCTGGGGGGGGGGGGTCACATTAAAGGGGCACTGCTGGGGATAAAGTGGGCGTGGCCGGTATTTAAAAGGGCGATGCTCCACTTGAGAGGGGGCTGGGTTACATTAAAGGGGCGTGGCCCACAATTAAAAGGGCACTGGCCGGGTGTAAAGGGGGCGTGGCCCATATTTAAAAGGACAATGCTCGACTGGGGGCGGGGTCACATTGAAGGGGGTGCTGCCCATAATTAAAGGGCACTGGCTGGGGATA
>NW_010232168.1:14476-23346 GCF_000690775.1 Eurypyga helias | reverse complement strand
CCCGGTATTTCTCCGCGGAGAGATACCGTGCTCGACCGGGAAGTATCCCTGCCGTGCTCGGTTGGCGGGCACGAGCGGGATGAGTAGCATGCCGCCGCCGTGATCCCTTCCATGGGGGTTTCCACGTGAGTGCCTTGGCGTTCATTTCCATTCACAAAGCACGAAATCGCGTCCTTGGCGCTTGCGAGGAAATCGGGCCCTCCCGGCTGTTAGCAGCAGGTAGTTTCATCGCGTTTCCTGTGCATCACGTTAGCTGGGCTGTTGCGTCGCGAGCGCTCTAAGGGAAGTGCCCCCGCCGCAGCCTCGTGAGCGTGTCTGGAGGCGAGCGATGAAAAGCCGTGGCGCTGACGCCTGTGGTGCTGACACCTTCGGTTCTGTCTTTCAGAAAATGGCAGTTAATGTGTATTCTACTTCAGTGACTAGTGATAACTTGAGTCGACATGACATGCTCGCGTGGATCAATGAGTCTCTGCAACTGACGCTGACGAAGATTGAACAGCTGTGCTCAGGTAAGGGGGCTCAGCGTGGGGGGAATTCCACATTTGAGGTGTACCCTAGGTCTGTAGAAACGCAGCTGAACCCCGTGAGCTCTTGGTGGCCCTTTACACCATGCTGTTGGCTAGATTCCTGGTACAGAGAGATTCATGGGCAGTGTTACAGTCTGGTTGTGGCTAGAGTTTTACTGAGAGGGTTGTTAATAACATAAGCTTAATGAAAAGGCACGTTCTTCTGACTCATTGCAGCGTAGATGCAATGAGGAGAAATGGGGGTTAATGTAGAGAAAAGGTTCCTTGGAGAGGGTGTTTTCCAGTGGGGAATTCAGTCCTGATGGATAGAGTAAGTCTTACAGGTGTAGTAACTAGCATAAAGAAATGTGATTTCTCACAGAAGAGAACTGCTAGGAGGTTGGGCTGGAGGCGCAGTGTGAGGAAGGCACGCTGGTGACTCTTGGGTTCACCTTCAGGGCTTTACAACACCTTATGGCAAAGGAGCGTGTTGGCCTGTGTCACCCCAGCTTGCTTCAGCTTGAGCTGATTTCAGCACGTCTCAGTCTCGGGGAGGGATGGACGCAGAAAAGGGGAAGTGATCGTGGTGCAGAAATGGAGTCAAGTGCCCTCATGGGAAGGAGAGTGTGCTGAGGGGGAGGCTTGTGGAAATGAATAAAAACAGTGGTCTGTGGAGTAAGAGCTGAAAAACCCCCATAGCTAAAACTGCAGCCTGGGTAAAAGATGGTGATTTGGGTAATGGCACCAGGCAGGTGAAAGGGACTTGCTGAAAAGGGGAAGTGCAGCTCGTAGTGTGAGTTTGAGGTGAGGTGTTGCTCGCAGAATGAGAGATGTGGAATTAAAGGAGGAATAAATTTAAAATAGGTGTGGGGCTGTGAACGCAGCCTGGGGCAGAAACATTCACAGAGATTACAGGGAAGGAGAGGGCTTACTACAGACATCCGGCAGGTATTTGTAGTGGCTTTTGTCTAGGGAGATGATTGAGAAAAACTGTGAGGATGAAGGAACTGAAGATCTGCAACCAGAGGAGTGAGGGAAGTGGTAAGCATTGTCTGCTTTCAGATAGGCAGGTTAGACACCTGTCCTGTGCAGCGTTGATGTGTAGGGCTGAGAAGTTTTGTTAGCACTGGTGTGAGTCCTGAATGCTGCCAGAGCTTTGTCTCTGGGGAGCGAGGATGATTAATACTGGCTCTGCAGAATTGCAGCTCATCTATTTTCTGGAAAAGGCTGTGAGAGCTGTTGATGTGGTATGAGCTGCGTAACGTCCCTTCCCTGTGTCTGCAGAAATACTTCATGCCTCTGCAGGTATGGAGGTGGCTTTGGCTGGCTGTCAGAGTCCTGTGAAAACAGGAGTTTTTAAGCTTGCTTTGCTACCTCTAGCAAGGGCAGCAGTGACAGCAGCAGTGTGGGGTTGCATAAATGCACAAAAGACAACCTTTGGCTTATGCTGTGACCTCTTTTTTTTTTTTTTTTTAATCCTGTGTATCGCTTGGGCTGCTGATAGTTGGCAAAACCCTGTTTTCTAGCAAGTCATCTATTTTTTTGAGCTGGGCATCGGAGTTGTTCAGCAAGTGACCTGAAATGCAGGGGAGACCAAAGAGCAGTATTTATTTGCACCAGTGGATGAGCAGCAATCCTCTAGTAGCAGGTTAAAGTGGGAGCCCCAAAAGATCTGCAAAATGTCTTGATAAGAAGCGGACAGTACAGGACTTCGTTACCTGTGGTTGAGATGAGCTTTGGGCAAGGCCGTGATGTGTGACTTCTGGCTTTAGGTACCTCACGAAAGCGTGTCTTTAGGTTAAGGCTCCCGTTACTCTCCGTGTGCGCCAGGTTCAGTGACGCCGGGGGGTGGGATAATGCTCGGGGTGCTGCGCTGGTACCTGCACTGGCACAGGTCGCAGATCGTTACTGCAGGTGAGGATGTTGCTTAAAAATACATCTTTAATGGGTCCATATGTTCTCCAAAAGCTCTCTTTTTGGAGGTGGCTCTGTATTATTGTGGCCAAAGGGAATCCCTCTTCTGCTCTTACTGCAGCCAGAGCTGAACTGAAGGACCTGAAGGATTTAAAGTTAATAGAAACGCTGTCTCATTTCAGTTCTCTGGTTGAAATCACCCCGGCTTAATTTGGCCTCTTGCTTTTGAGGGCACCGTGAGTTGTGTGCCGGTTCTGCTTGTAGTAAGTAAACTTATTGCTATTTTAATAATGATTAAGTAACTTTGAGAATAGTTATTTTTCTAGTTTAGCCTTATTAGTGCTGATAAGAGATGACGTGCCTCTTGGACATGCGGCATGTCTCGCACCTGGGCTGATGTCCACGGGGAAAGGAAAGTCAAATTGCTCGCTGGATTTTGGTTTTTCCCTTGGAATTAACGGAGACAGGATTGCTCTTGAACTGTTCCGAGCAAGTCACGAGACCAAAAGTTTGATTAGGCTTGTTTGTTTGTGGCCACGCTGCACCAGAACAGGAGGCTGAAGGCTGCTGTTTCCTTGCTTTTGTTGCCTTTAAGGGCTTGTGTAGCAGAGGAATGAGTCGGGTCGGTTTGCCCATCTGACTGAAGAGTGACCTAGGTGGGCTGGGGGGCTGACCTGACTCACCCCTGGATTTGTGTTCTTTTCCTCTTGGCAGGTGCCGCATACTGTCAGTTTATGGACATGCTCTTCCCGGGTTCTGTAGCGCTCAAGAAAGTGAAGTTTCAAGCAAAATTGGAACATGAGTACATTCAAAACTTCAAGGTTCTACAAGCAGGTTTTAAACGAATGGGTGTTGACAAAGTAAGCTGGGTTGTAACTCGTTCTCTGCTCTTGACGTCAAAGTCGTTGGAATGTACTTTAAAATTTAGAGCTGAGTAAATCTGGGAACAGAGGTAGTTTGGTTTGTAAATCTCAAAATGTTTGGGTTTGGTTTGCCCTGGGGCCCTCACTTGGTTTAGGGCAGTATCTGCTTTACTCCAGCGAAGGCTAGGTCTCCGGTTTGTAACGATGGGGTGAAGGTGTCCGTTTCAGTTCTGTGCTGCTTGTGTTGCACAGACTAACACTGAAGTTTCAATGAGGTGAGGTTTAGTCGAGCTTCCTCTTTGATTTGTCTTTGGACCTGGTATGTTCCGTAACCTACTGGCGTGGTCCGAAGGATTTCAAATGCCTCTTTACAAGCACGCGTAACTCTGAGCTGGTGAAAATGAGATCTGTGAAAAAGCTTTTCAGGTCAAATCATAGTTATGCTTATGGAAGGGTGATTTATCCAGGGAATAGTTCCTGGGAGGGTGTTTGGTAGGATGCAGAACACTCCTGTGTTGCAGCTTTTTCCTGTCTCATCCTGTGTTGGGGACCAGCTTCATCACACCCCGGATTGTCTTCTGCGTGGGGGAAGTAGCTGGTGCGGTATGGCCGGAGCTGGGCAGCCAGCTATGCTTTCAGAGGCTGAGTGACCACGTAACGGACCCCTGCCAGGTCCTGCACTCTCAGCTCGTGGCCTGCAGACAAGGTGTCACAGTAGGCTACATCTTTTTAATAATCTTCGGTTATACTCCTCATCCCAGAGAAGCTGTGATTGCAAAAAGGCGATGCTTAGGTCTTATAGCCGTTCAGCGTGCTAGCAGTCTGAAACGGGTCAGCACTTCAGAATGGTGAAAGCTGGCACTGGATGAGCCAGGTTCAAATTCACAAAGTTCTGTGTTGAAACTTGGTGTAGTGGAAACCTTGCTGCAGAATTATTTATTTGAGTTTGGACTCAAATAAATAATAGGAAACCTTGCTGCAGAATTATTTATAATTGTTTGGACTCTCACAGTGAAAACATGATTGGTTTTTAATCCAGTTATTAGGAAAAATCCTACTGTTTCATCCCCTGATGAATTTGACTTTTCTTTTTTTCCTCCCTCCTCCAGATAATTCCGGTGGACAAACTAGTGAAAGGAAAATTTCAGGACAACTTTGAATTTGTTCAGTGGTTCAAAAAATTCTTCGATGCAAACTATGATGGGAAGGAGTATGATCCTGTTGCTGCTCGACAAGGCCAGGAGACAGTAGCACCAAACCTTGTCGCTCCAGTGGTGAACAAACCCAAGAAGTCTCTCAGCTCTAGCGGTGCAGGTAGAGAAAATAGCTCAGAGATTATCTAGATACTGGTATGAACTTGGGGAAAATAAGGCTGAGTTGCTGTTTAAAAGTGGTGTATGAAGTTACAGGGGTTTGCATCTTGTTTCAGAGATGCTAGGGTTCAAACACTGAGTCTTTCTGTAGTATCCAGTTGTCTGGAAGCTGCAGAAAGAACAGTCTTCTCTAAAAGAGAAAATGGCAAGGATTGGTGCCAAAAAAAAAAGGTATGTCACATGGAGTCAAGAAGAAACGCGTATCCAAACTCTTACACACCTAAGCGTGTTTGAAGGGGGATTGTACCTTGACAGAAGGCAGAAAGGTGTTCCAAGAGGAGCTAACACTGCATTAATCTTGCAGCCCCACAGAGGCCCATCGTTACGCAGAGGCCTGCAGCAACTCCAAAGGCCGGCTCTGGAATGGTCAAAAAGGCCGTGGGAGACGAGGAATCAGCGGGATTGATTGAGCAGGTGCGTTCACCGCAGCAGCCCCCGAACGGCCAGCCTATTGGCCTGTGCCTTAGCCGTCTGTGTGCAGGTTTCTGTTAACAGTGTGGAATGGCTGGGTTGGGCAGATGGAAGAAAATGATCTGAATCTAGTGAGCTCGTTTAGAATCACTTAATTGGAAGCCGTCGTTGCAAGGGCCTTGCTCTCCTGGTCGGAGCGGAGCCCCTCCTGCAGCGCATGAGTGCCCAGACATTCAAACCTAGTGTGTGCCATAGCCCACATAGCTGGCTTTCGGTATGTCCACAGCTGTCTTGCAGCTTTCACAGCATTCCAACTGAGCTATGAGCAGCTGCTCCCTCACTGGAATACTGTGAGACAACTCAAACCGCCCTCGGCGTGAGCGTTGCCTTGAGAGTCGGTGTTAGCGTGGAAGAGGGCAGTCACCGTTTGACCTCGTGCACGTCACGAGCCTTTAGAACCTCCGAGCGGTGCTGCCTGTGTTGGACTGGGTGTGTGTCGTGGCAGTACTGCTGCAGTTTGAGAAGCAGACCTCTTCCTCCTCACACGCTTCCCTTCCCCCCACCTCTTGGTGACTCCTGAAGTGCTTTGCATGTTAGCATCCTGCGCAAAACCTCGGGGACCCGCCTTTTGAACTGATGCTACTGAATTCTCTCTTTGGATAAATTATTGGTGCCTTTTGGCAGATCAATGTATTGAAACTCACTGTTGAAGATCTGGAGAAGGAGAGAGATTTCTACTTTGGCAAATTGAGGAACATTGAACTGATCTGCCAGGAGAACGAAGGGGAGAATGACCCCGTGTTGCAGAGGATTGTGGAAATTCTCTATGCCACAGATGTAAGTAATCTGGTATAAACTGAATTGCAGTTCCTCCCTCCCCTCGTAATTGGAAGCTGGTTTGTTTTCCAGGGCTCCCTCTAGTTCTCCTTGTCTCTTTTCCCTTAGGCTTATGGCCTAGCTTTTTCCTGCAGTGACCTGGTTGTAGTCAGGCAGCAGACCAGGTTAGCTTTTCAGGAAGAGTAGGTAACAGGTAGATCAAAGATGAGGAAAATAACTCTCTGGTACCACATCTTGGTGCAGTAAAAGGTGATAGCTCTCTTAAGGGGAAACAAAAAAGCCTACAGAGTGGCCAGGACGTGGTTTGGCATCTGATTTTCATTAAAGCCCTTGTTTTATTCCCCTTCAGGAAGGCTTTGTGATACCTGACGAAGGAGCACCGCAGGAGGAACAAGAAGAGTATTAACAGACCACATACTGTACCAGCAGAGCAGCAACATCGGAATTCTTTGCCCCAGATCATGTGCTTAACTGTAAAATACTCCACTTTATTCTTAGAGGACTCACTGGTTTCTTCTCATAAGCAAAAAAAGTACCTCTTCTTAAAGTGCACTTTTGCGGAAGTTTCACTCTTTACGGTGGGTTTGAGTTCGCTCTTTCCCACTCTGCAGCAGAGCAGTATTCACACCGAGGTGGTATCGTTAGGGAGCAAGAGGCTGAGTATTTGGAACTTGTTGCAGAATGGTGTGCTGGTAAAACACTGGTTGGTGGGAGGACCCTTTCTTGTCGAAGGGGGTGCGTAGGAGAGGAGCGAAAGACTGACTCACAGGAAGGTTGAGTTAATGTGAAATTGCAGCACAGAAACGATAATAAAATGCCTTAAGAGTATTTAAAATATGCTTCCATATGCCAAACTGAAGTAACGTGACAGGAGATTTTATGTGCTTCGTGCGGGGTAGACGCTGGTGTAACTCCATTCGCTGCTGTCCGAGAGGCCTGGCCTGGCAGTCTCGCTGTCAGCGGCTGCTCAGAAGGGGCTGGTAGAGCAAAGCTCCGTTCCTACAAAAAGCTGCTTCCTGAGTGATCAGTTCTCCATGAAATAGGCCTAAACGGTGCCTGTCACAAGATTAGAGGGAGTATGAACAGCTGAGACACATAAATTACCTTGAGGAGTGCTAAAGCCCTTTTCTGCGGCATGGTGGCTAACGACTTTGCCAAAACGTACTGTGTTTTCTGTAGGAAAAACAATGAAAAAAACAAAGCAAAGGACATCCCGTCTTTCTGCCCAAAATGATCTTTGGAACTACTGTTCCTTCCTGGCTCTCGTTTCCATTTGTCCTGTTCCTCTTTATTTTGCTTGATAGCCTTTTGGTCTCACGTGTCCTGTTCTCTTGCCCAGCCCCAGGAATGCTGGTCGAACCCCGCAGTCGTAACGGCACCTGCGCTGGGCAGCGGTCGCAGCGTGAGAGCGAACCGAGCACGTGAGGATGGGGACTTCTCGGTCTCTTCTTCTCCCCTTTTTCCTTCTCTTTCCTCTCTAACCCGGGCATAGCAATACCCGCCAGTTCAGCAGTCTTCTGGGGTAAAAACTAAAAGATGCTGGCTAACAGAGCTAATGTTATGGCAGAAAATACAGTACTGAGACTAACTTAAATATTAATATTTAAATACTTTCCTTAACTGTCCTTTCTTTTGCTCCCCTGCCCCTCATTACTGTTGTGTTTGGCAAGATCCTGCAAGACTTCTGAACCCCTTCACTACTGAGATTGACCAGACCTGTTGTGCTTGTATTCATTCGTTCCTGGTGGTAGCTTGTCCTGAAACGTGTGTAGGAGAGCATTTTATGGTAATTGTCGTGTAGTGCATGAATCTTTGTGAAATTCAGAGGAAAAACCCAAATCAGTGAATGCCAAAAATGCAAGTGTCTAGCCATTGTTTAAAATTGCAGTGGTGCTATTTCTCTTGTGGCCTTTTAGACTTTGGTTGCCCTAAAAACTCCATTTTACTGAGAAACCATCTTTGACTCGGATTTTTCTTGACAGGGTTTTTCTATTTTAAGCAGTTTCTAAATAAAGTTCTGTACTTCAAGAGTGTCATGTCTGCTGGAGTCTTTCGTGCTTTCAGATGCGATTAGGCAGAGCTGAGGCTCCTGGCAGTTCGTGACGGCGTGTGTGGGACCAGGAACATCAGCTGTCGTTCCCCAGCCCTCCGCAGCCGTTGCTCGCTCAGTAGCAGTCCTGCCGAGCCTTCGGAGCATGCCGGGGCGAACCTTTGCTCGAGTTCTTTCCCCCCCGCTGAGGGGATGAAATGTGAGTGTACCGTCGGCTCCTCCTGGTGTGAAAACGGGGCTGTGTGAGAGGAATGCTGTCACGTGACTTGAAATAGGTGTACAGTCTTGGAAAAGGGCTCAACCTGGTCACTGGCTGTAAAGAAGTAAGACACTAACTGCAGCTGTTGCCAGCCTCCGAGCAGGTTGGCTGAACGTAGTTGGTTGTGTCCGTTGTGTGTCGCAGAGGTGAGCTTACGCGGCGCTGTCGTAGAGGTGCGCGCAGCCCGGCGGCTGCCGAGGGGTGCTTGTCTGGGCTATCCAACCTGGGGGTTGGAGCTGTCCCCCGCAGGGCTTGGCCAGCGCGCCGGGGAGCACCCTCCCTCCCCCGGAGTGCTCGGGGCTGCCCTGTGGTGAAGAGCAGGCGTTGCTGGCGTTGCCGCTGGTGCCGCAGGACTGGCGTTGGCAGCCCCGCAGGCGCTGCACGGGGCTGCTGATGCACATAAAATCTCCTTCACCGTTACTCACTTGCTTTGAGGCTGGAAGCATATTTTTCGTGACTCTAAGTCCTCCGTCACTCCAGTGACTCCAAGCGAAGGTCGGCAGTAGTCCGCCGCTGAATTGGAAGAGGATTTCCGGGGTGTCCGCTCTGTGCGGTCCGCTTGCGCGCTGTAGGACATGGCTGCTTTAACGGGGTTGTGTGCAGAACTGTGACACGCCCGGCTCGGCAGGGTGCCCTTGGGGGAGTTTTGGGGCTTGT
>NW_010232168.1:5868-14353 GCF_000690775.1 Eurypyga helias | reverse complement strand
GGTGCTGCTGGGGTTTCCCATCGCTTACGTCGTGTCTTTGCTGCCAAGATGAGGTATGAGCAGAAGGGGGACAAACTCACGTGGTCAGCTTGTGACTGCGCGGTAGGGATCTTGGCAAAATCTGGTTTCAATGTTGTTTTTGGGAAGAAAAGAACCACGAGCCCCACTCGAACCCGTAGACGTCAGGTCGCTGCTCTGTTAGGCTGGTACGGTACGCGCTGTCACGTCCCGCCTGCCGGGGCGGCTCCGGTAGCGTCCGAGCTCTTAGTCTCTTAGTTCTGTCGGTATTTGAGGGAGGAACAGGAGGGAAGCACTCAGCTCACGCCTCTGTTCCGTACTGCCGTGTCTTACTTGCAGGTGGACTTGTGGATGTGTTTTTTAATTCTATTGTTCAGTTTTATAACAATTCCTGGTTTGCAATGACAATTCTTACTGTAACTGGCAAAAGCCTTCAAATAAAGGCCTGAAACTTGCTGTGGTATGGTGCCACTGTTCTGTGTGACTGCTTGAGCGCTCCGGCGGCTCGCCGCCTCGCCGAACGGCCGCGGGAACGCGTGCATCTCTCGGCTGTGGGAGTCTGTCTTTCTTGGCACGTCCTTCCAAGGACAAAGCCGGAATTTGCTTCTCGCAAGAGATATCTTTTTTTGCAAGCCAGCTTGAGGACTGTTCCGTGGATTCCAGGCTGCCCGGTGGAGCGCAGAGCACGCCCCTCGTTCCGCTCCGGCGCAGGAGGTAGAGGGGGTGGTGACACGGGCCGAGCATGTGGGCCGTTGCTGCAGGGGCTGTGCGTCACCCGGGTTAGCGGTAAAGGAACGGGCATCAGGGTGCCTGCACCGCGCACTGAATTAGGGTTCACTGCTTTTTGCTGCAGGGAGGGCGAGGAGAGCCGCTTCTGGTTAGCTGGGATATGGAATTGCAGGTCTGGATGAGAGTCCTCGGTCCTGTAGCTGATGATGCTTAGGACGCAGGGAGCAAAAACGCCAACCGTGGGTTGCCGAAAGGAAACCTGGGTAAGCCGTGTTGGCACTAGGATCTCCCGGGATGAGACTGTTGTCTGGGACTGTCGGTTCCCTGCCAAGTGCATTTGGCTAGTTAACGGGCTGGAATCAGGGGAAGGAAGGGTGGTAAACACAGTGGATCAGACCAGGGAACGTGAAAGGTGGGTCTGGAAGCAGAAATTGGAGAAGGTTGCGGTTACAAGGGAACCAGATAAACGCATAGGAACAAACTCCTACCGTGAAATGGTCCGGATGAAGCTGGAAGGGGATCCGATGTGGGAGCACACTTAGGGAAGGGGAGGAGAGGCACAATATTCTGCGGCTGAAGAGGGATAATGGGTGCACAAATCCTGGACAGGGAATGTGTGGTTAGGTAGCGGCACAGCGGAAAAGGAGATGATTTAGGTACTGGCAAGGCCTCTCCAAAGAAATGGAAAACATGGATTTTTCAAGTAGCACCTGTTAAACTGAGGGATTGGACTGTCCTGGAGAAAAGGCAGTTTTTGGAGGATATGGATATTTACAGCCGTTAAGACAGACATTCCGTGTCTTCCAAGACTTCTTTTCTCTTTCACAGAGAAGGAACAAATTTGACCTTAACCCCTGAGACTTTGTAAGGCCAAAAATAAAGTTTCCAGAAGGTAATCCCGGCTTGGAAGAGGCAACGGCCACTTTCCATAAGAACGACTTTGAGCTCTTTTTCTCGGCACGGCTGGCTCTTTGAACTGGCCTGTGATCATACAGATACGGTATTGATATGTATTTATTATAGTGATCAGTATTGAAGTGTTCAAGTGTTTAAAGGCTGTGAAACCCAGCATAGATTAAAACACCATATAGAAATGTGATTTGTATGTATTTTTGATCTCTGTATAAAGCTACCTCTGGCTGCCCTGTCAGAGCTGTAGGAACCGAACTGGTGTTGGTTTTGGTTTTAAGCACGAGCGATGCTTCACCGACATTTTCCTCTTGAAAACGATTCCGTGGCACAGTTGTCTGTCAACCTTCTCGTACTGCTCCGGCTCCGATTTTGTCCCCAGGGGATGCATGAGGCTGACTGGACATTCAGGGGGCGTTAAATCTCGTGGGACCGTATGGATATGAGTCTTGACGTATCCGAAGATCTGCAGGTGGATGCTGGTGAGGTGACGGGCAGATGAGGTTGCAATGAGGGGAGCGGGAGGTGGGTCTGTTTTCAAAACCCAAATACAAACCCATGATTACTGTTGTGTTTTTCTCTCCAAGAAGGGCTTTCCCAGAGGATGAGGAGGCGAATGGACAGAGGTGGTTGTCAGTGGCTGTCAGGATGACAGAGTCTCCACAGCAGCCCCCCGTAAGGGTGGGGAGGAGTTGTCACCCTTCAGAGCTGGCTCCCTGTCACCAGCGGGCACACGGGGAGGTAGGAACAGCCGAAACGGGTTGCTGCAAGGGTGCGCAGCACCACGAGAAGCGACCGCTGCCTGACGCGGTGCTGAAAGATGGGACGCGCAGAATTCCCACTGGCAGCTGGTTTCCTTCTTTTTCAGACAAGGAGGTTCAGAAGGAGCAGCCTTGGAGATCCCCATCACATTAGATCCTTCTGAAATACGTGGATGGATACGAAGAGCCTGAGCTCCCGGACCCCTCGTACGTAGCAAAGGGATGAGAGATCCTTGAGTGCTACGTTAAGGTGGGTTGAGTCGTGTGGGCCTGGGAGGTTAAGCGCGGGTGATCGGCATGTGCAGGGCTTGGTACTGCCATGGCTACCCTGATAGCGTTATCTGAGCTGGCTAATCTTAAACCAGCTCGGGTGGGAGCTGCAGCCAAGGCGTTGTCGCTGCGCGCGCGTTCCTGAGGTCGCTGCCGTTCGTTTGGAACATCAGGGTAGGCCCCGGCTGCTCTTGTTTAACCTTCTCTTTCTCTTAAAAACCGGCACGAGGTGAATGAGTGGCTGTGGTGTAGGTGAACAGAGAGAACAATAAAAACCTGTGTTCTCTAGCTCTGCTAAAACAGGCTTGGAATGGGCTGGGCGAAGCAGCTGCAATAGGCCACTCATGGCGTTGAAGGTTCTTTGAAGCTTCTGGTCGCTGCTTTGGGTG
The DNA here is from genome assembly GCF_000690775.1 of Eurypyga helias. NCBI lineage: Eukaryota > Metazoa > Chordata > Aves > Eurypygiformes > Eurypygidae > Eurypyga > Eurypyga helias. The sequence goes on along the minus strand of NW_010232168.1, from coordinate 11,277 downwards.
TTTTATATCTGTTTGTTTTCCTAATGGATGAATAAATAGTTACAAGGTCACATCAACATGCTGGAATGAGTAGATGGCTTAAGCCCTTGCAGCCAGATCTCCAGGAGGGCGGATGCTCTCGGGGCCCTTAGAGCCGGTACTAGCTTCCTGCCGTGCTCTTTGATCGGGAGTAGGTGTGTGCCGTTGTCCCTGCCTCTGCGACCGCTCCGAGCGGGAAACAGCTGCGTTTACGCAACCTTTCTGCAGAGGGGTTTTGTTTTCAGTGCTGAGTGAGCTGGTCAGAGGCTTTTCCGCTGTCACCCTGGGCACACGAGGCCGTGGTGCTGTGGCAGGGTGGCTGGTGAGCCGGGTTGGCTGTGCCTGGGGTTGATGCCCTCTCCATCCAGATGATTTTCTGTTAGCTGCACCACAGCTGGGAACCGAAACCTGCGCTACTCGTGATGGGCTGAAATTTGACATAAAGCGCTATCCAGGTTGGGGTTGAAGACTCCGTTCCCTTGAAGGCGTGCGGGCGGTAGCAGCCTGTTAGCTCGGTTGCCTCGGCCGGGAAAGCTTTTCAAGCAGGGGCCGTTCTTCAGCTGTCGGGAGCGGGACAGGAACGGTAACCCCGTAAGGGGCTCCCAGTGTATTTGCTGTACTGCACCTCCTCCCTGTGTCTGCAGGACAGGACGGTGCCATAAAGGCTCCCTTCTGGAGTCAGACTGTCTTTCAGCCCAGGAGATTTTCGGAGGTCAGAGGCTGTGTTTCAGAGCCACCTCCTGTGGCCAGCAAGTGGAAGGTATTTCTGATCACTTACAGTAAACAACAATGGGCTGGGAAACATCTCTCGAAATACTCGATGAAAAGAGTTTCCTAACTTAGGATACGCTTTTTTGAAAATTGTGCCTTCTTGCCCTCTTCAAACATTTTCAGTGTTTGCAGGCAATAACATTCAGGCTAGAGATGTCCCATAGAAAGGCAAGGTAACAGCTGCAGCCTGTGATTCCCTTTTGATCAATTCAGGCGAGTTTTGATTAGTGAGTGGCATTCACAACACGATTTTAATACTTCAGAGTTGCGTAGTGGTGCTGTACTGCAGAGGCATGCTGCTTTCCAGTGTGCACGTGTATAAATGGCTGGTTTTGAAGTGCCTGCATCCCCTACCCATCTGGGAGCACAACGGCTACGAGCTGCACCATTTAGACTTCCAATAAACACGCTCGCTGATTTGGAAACTGCAGAAATGTGCTGCAGGGTTCTTTCTGGGTTCACCTGTTCATGCCACGATTACAGCCTGCCATCTTTATGGCCCCTTTCTCCGTTATGAATCACCTGGTTGAGTCCAGGTCTCGGTTCGCAGTGCTTGTTTTCTCAGGTTTGAATGAGTTCTGCGTGGCGATGGAAGAAATTACAGATGATGCCAACAATGAAGGCGTTGATGGCATGCTATAGGGCCTGATGCGGACTGTGATGCTTCGTCGCCTGGGTAATGGCACTGTCCTCTGGTGAGCCATGAGGGCTGAGGGGTAGCAGTTGGAAAAGTAATTTCCTGATTTGCTATAAAACAAAGGAGAGAAATCAAACATCATTTGTTATTGGTGTAGGGCAGTGTTTATTTCCACAGCTTTCTTCCCTAGTTCTTGCTCTGTCAATACTCCAGATACCTAATTCTGCTCTCCCTTTGATACTGCGCCAGTGGAGTCACTGTCTACAGGAAGAGCACCTGGCCTGTGTGCTACCCCAGTTCAGAGGCGAGGGTACCATGCGGGAAAGCAAATCCCGTCTGCCTCCCACAACGCCCAGCAAAGTCATCCCACTGCAAGGTATTTCTGAGGCACGATCCTGCTTCTATTTGTCTTCTGCTGAAACAGTTCTCGGGTGCTGCCGTGACAAACGCCTCCTGCTTATGCATTCATGTTTTCATCAAATGGAAGACAGGAGCATCCTCCCTGGTGAAATTGCCATAATAAAACAGTCCCTCGTTTTAGAACAATGTCTGCTGGAAAGTAATAGATTTGGTGATAAACGACTCCTTTAACGGGTTCTCTTTTGGGTTTAATCAGTCTGCTTTGGCTATTGTATGTAAAGCTGTGACTTGAGTAGATTGTGCCCGTTAGAGAGGCGAGCCAGGATATAAGATACGACAGCTATTCTTCACGGCTGTTGGATTTACAAAGGCAAAGTGGCCGATTTAGGAAGATTAAAAGAACAGAGGGGAGAACTGGGCTGAGTTTGTTTGTGTAAGAGGCTGTGGCAAAGAGGAGACTCTGGCCATGTCCGTGGTGGAACGAACTCCTGGAACTGAATTCCATATTGGACAAAGAAGTTTTTTTCCCTTCTAACAGCGAAGGCAGGACAGGAGTAGAACGTGACTTTCTAAGGAAGGGGCAGAAGTTGACAAACAATTAGCAGAACCCTGGCTCCACTGTGGGCACGTCGTGGGTTAGATCCCCCTGCTCTGAGGTCACTTCTGCCGTCCTTGGTTCTGTGGCTCACAAAACAAGTGATTCTGATTCTTCAGGGATTACAGACGACTTCATTGAGCTGAAATACAATGAACTTCTTAGGTATGTTTGCTTCTTCAGAAAAGACAGTGTCCCCTCTCCTACTCCATCCCACTCCTGTCTTACAACTCTCCAGCCAGAGGGCGCCCATGGAGTGAAACCCTTCCAGATGATTCCAAAGTCAGCAAATTTGGGTGCTGAGGGGAGGGCAGGGGCAGTGTCACGGGGGGGTGGAAGTGTGTATGAACTCATGGTTGAAGACGCCTGCAAGGAATGCTTTTCCTTTGCATTGCTGCTGCTCTCCTGGAGACTTTGCAGGAGATGTCAGAAGGAAAACAAACCAATTTTTAAATAGTATTTTTCACTTGAGGGTCTGTTGAAACAGCAGCATCTTAGCTCAAATTTCTGCCTGCTAAGTCAACTCTTCTAGGCTGAGCACAAGGCAACGAATCGAGGCTGAATTCTGGAGAGGTGCAATTAGACCCTTTATTCCTCTTTCTCTCCTTTTGCTCATTCGTGAGCTTCACGCTCACATTTGTAGAGTTTTATTTGACTTTCTGTTTTTCTGTAAGGGTTGTTGTGGGTGAAAAACATGTGACTTGCGACTCTTTTGGGGCAGGGTTCATCCAAGCGCAGAGACAGGAGGAAACCCTCTTGTCCCTCGGGGACACAGTGAGGTTCAGGGGGCAGATGCTGGCACCTTTGTGCCTGAAATCCTTCTCTGCGCTTGGCTGGGCTGGGCTGGTGGAGGACCGCGCCAAAAAGCTGCTGACGTGGTGGGTGTGAGCCGTGTCAGCTTGCTGGAGGTAGGACCTGCTGGTGAAACTGTTGGTAGGCATTTACCAAAATTCCTACTTGTCCTGGGGCTGTGCAGTGTCTTTTCCTTGGAAGTCGAAGGCGCTTTGTCAGCGAGTCTCTGATTTTTGGATTTGGGGACGTTCCCAGCGCGTCTCACCCCGTGCGTCTTGTGTATCGCTGTCGAAATGGCTTAGGTTCCAGTGTGTGCAGCTCCTGTGCCATCCGCCCGTCGCTAGTCCTGTGCCGTGGGATCGCTCTGCAGACCTGCCGCCAAATTCTTGGGTATCGGTGACAACAAATGGGATGGGATCCTTTGCCCCGTGGGATGGGACAGCTGTGACACGGCCTTGGGTTACGGGGGGGAAGCTTCTCCAAGCGGGTAAATGGCTTCCCTACAACAGGGCCGGACGTCTGTGCCTCCCTTTGGAGAAAAAGGTCCCCGAGGAGGGGCAAACCACCCCCCCAAGTGCTTACGAGGGCCGGTTGCATTCCCTGAGGTGTAAAAGGGTGTTCAGTGTCCTGGTCTCCCAGCGCTCAGAAACCGTTCTGCTCAGTGCTGAGGGGGGAGCTTTGGCTTTGGGTTGGCGGGGGCTGAGCTCTGTGCTGACGCTGTGCAGTGTCTGGGGCGGCTGCTGTGCGCTGTGTAGCCGCGGTGGCCAACGCCAGGTGATCGCTGATTTGTTACTCGTGGATTAATTCAGGTTCCACTCGCTGCTTGTTCGTGTTTTGTGAGTAGCAAGGCCTTTCTATGCTTCATCTAATTTTTCACTTTTCACTACTAACTGGTATGGAGACAAGTAAACATTATTTTATTTCTGCCATTTTGGTTACATTTTTCAAGCATTTGTAACTCTGGCAGGTCTTTGGGTAGACCTGACACCTCTCTCAGGGAGGGGTGGGGGGGAGGGTTCTGAGCTCTGGGTTTATTTCTCATTACCCTTCACTGATTTGATTGGTAATAATTTAAACTGATTTCCCAGAGTCCAGTCTGTTTTGCCTGTGGCAGCAGTCTGTCCTTACCTCGACCCACGAGCCTTTTGGTGTATTTTCTCCCCCCTGCCCAGCTGAGGAGGGCAGTGATGGAGCAGCTTCGGTGGGCACCTGCCCTCCCGCCTGGGTCTCCCGCCACGGGGACGTTACTGCTGTTGCTGCAGTTGAGACGCTCTCGTGGCCTTTGTTTGGTGCAAATGATGCAGCTGAGTCTTCTGTTTATCCCGAGCCACTCTTACGCACGGAGATGCTGTAGCCCCTCTGCTCTCCTTTGGCTTTCCGCTGGGTTTCTGTTTTCTCCGCGTTCTGTGCTCAGTCCCCTCTGCTTCCCCTCAGACTCACGTTCACTCTCTGCCCCACTGCACCCTGTTCTGAAGAAGCAGAAACAGTGGGCTATCCCAAGCGGATCCCCCTGCAATCCCATCTCTTCCCCTGGAAGCACCTTGTGCGCAGTGAACCACGGAGGCTTAAAGCAGGGTTGATCTTTCCTCTTTTGCAGGCGCTCCCGCGGTGCTGGTGCCACCGGACAAAGTTCATTCCTCGGCTCCAGCTGGTTGCCTCCTGCTCCACCATGATAAGAGCTGCGGCGCTTACTCCGCTGCCGTTGAAGTGACGCTGGCAAACCCCGGTCAGACAGGTCTCTGCCCCCGTTCTGCAATCTGCCCATCGCACAGTGGCATCGGGCAGCGCTGCCGCTGCTTTAGTGTTCTCCTCCTTCCCCGCAGAGCCTGCTGGTACCAGGCCTCCAGGTGCTGGGAAACATCAGTTGTGGAGAAAATGTGGAAGGGCTCACTTTTTCTTCAGATTCATGATTTTTTTATTAAGCCTCTACATAAATGAAGCTTTTGAAAGTTGTTTTAGGCTGTATGAGGACAGTTCCTGCAGAGCGGGAGGATGATTGGATGTGACAGGATCAGTTTCTGTAGGAAGCGTTATCCTGCGGATCCATGCCCTTGGGTTGGAAGGGGATCCGGAGGCATTCTCCCTCCTGGCTCAGGAGCCCGGGGGCAGTGCATTGGCTCAGGGCTTTACAGCCCAGGGAAGACCCGTGGCCGCCTGCCCACGGAGAGGCGTCACGCTTGGCAGAACTGGCAGTTGGGGCGCGGGGGGGGGCCCGTGCGGAGGCCTGGGGCGTGGG
>NW_010232168.1:5118-5811 GCF_000690775.1 Eurypyga helias | reverse complement strand
GGAGGGAGCCAGCCTGGAGAGGGTGAGCCTGGGAGGCGAAGGTGTTGGCAGCGAGTTGGGCTCGGGGGGAAGGTGGGTCTCCGGTCGGGGAGAAGGGGGTTGTACTGAGCGGCCGTCCTTGGGCTCTGCTGTCCTGGGTGAGCGGAGTGGGACGGAGCCCAGGAGAAGGGCGTGTGAACAGGGATGCTTGAGGTCTCCTCGCTCCCCAGCACAAGTCCCCGTATCCTCCTGCTCAGTGACCTCCCACAACTCTCAGTTGCAGTCGTATTTCTCCGCCTTTTCTCGCACATATTGCCCAACCTTCCCACCACTGGGATTCCCCTTTTCCTTTTCTTCCCATCCCTTTCTTCTTTGTTCACACCCCTTGATTGTATCTCTTCATACATCTCCTTCCTCTCCTCATCCCTGTTTCTCCCTTTTCCTCTCTCCTGGCTCTGCATTCTCCCATCCCCCCTCTCCGTTCCATAATGCGGCTGGCCTGGCAGCAATCCGCCGTCTCCGGAAAGCTAATGGGGTACAACAGAAAGCCCCGTGGCTGCTATTTAGCACGCTGGCAACTGGCCAAATGCGTTCTGTATCTGCTCTGCTGGAAAGTTGGGAGGCATCTGACCATTTTTTATCCGTAGCTGTATTGGTGCTGTTTTCTTCACCCTCCCTAATCGCTGTTCCCTCTGTTACCTGTCTGGGCTCCGC
>NW_010232168.1:0-5066 GCF_000690775.1 Eurypyga helias | reverse complement strand
CCGCGGCTCCGCCTGCCCCAGCAATTCTGCACTGACGGGAGATGGGAATGTCGGTCTGAAATCCCGATGGCTGGCACCTGCACTCCTGAACCTCTTTGGTTTTGATGCTGGTGGTTGGGAAAACGTTGCGTTGCCTTATTCATCAGGCTGTTTTGTCTTACCAAAAAAATAAATTACCTTACATCTCCTTTCGCACCAACGGGAGAAAAACCGTTACTGCTAGGTGTAGTAGTGTTTTGCACCAGGATAGATGAGCTTAAAGGGAACGGTGCCGTGATTTGTAGACCCATCTGCACATGGGCTTGTTGCCTTTCTCCCGAAGAAAGTCGTTTCTCTGCTTCTGACAAACTCGTGGATTTTAAACCCAAAGCTTCTGGTGGTCGCTTGGTGTCCGGGGCTGAATTCTGAGGGGGGTGTCACGGTCTGTCACCACTTAAACCGGGTTGTTTTCATTCTGGGCTTTCTGGTTGTGGCTGTAGCAGAGGGAGGTTACCACCGGGTGGTACTGTCGGGCTTTCCTTCGTGCTGGGGCCAGCCTGGCGCTGTGTGCGCGGTTTCAGGGAAGGATTTATATGGTGGGATTAACCTGGGGCGTCTCTGCGGAATTTTTGTTTTGTTGTTTGCACATAAGCTTTGTATACGAAGGAATTTCAGCCCGTGAGCGGCTTGCAAATTCTTGACTGCTCCCCACCTGTTCAGTTCGGCGTTCGAGGTGTGCTGTTGGTGGTTGAAATTACTTCTTTGGGGACCCTTTGCTGTTAATCTATCCACCTCCATCCTTTCAAACCGTGGGTGGTCTTTCTGCGACTGGGATTTTGCTGCAGGGCCAGACCTGCTCCTCAGAGCTGTCCCTCGTGTGCTTCATGGCAAGGGGATGGGGAAGGCCAGTCCCGAGGAGGTTCCTTCTCGAAATGCCCTTTCTGTTTGCACAGCAGCTTTCTCTGGTGCAAGGAGATTCTGATTTCCAAGCATCTTGGTACATGACGTTGGTGTGAGCTTTTTGTCTGGGCCCCTTTGAATGCCTAAAGTTGGTCCTGGTTTTTATTGGTTGGCTCTGTGCTCCCTCCTCCACCTCTGCTCCCAGTGCTCATCTCCTTTTTTTCCCCCAAAGCCCTTGTTTTTAGCAGTAACGGTGTTTCTCCCATTGGTACCAGGTGCTACTGGTCTGGAAAGTGCCTGATGGGTGTCTGAGCCTCCTGCTTTGGGGGATGTCTGGGACTTGTGAACCAGAGAAACCAACCGGCCCCAGGGCGAAGCAGGAGCCCCCTTGCCCTCCCTCCTGATGGAGTAGCCCCTTGCCCAGGCTGGCCATTCCTTTTCCTTGACAGCAGCTGCTTGGAGGGACTGGGAGGCCTCTGCAAGCACCATCACTTACACTGACAAGCTGTTATTTTTCTATTAGGAGACTCTGATTTTAGGTTGTAAATCACTGACTGTATTACCTGCCAGGGCCTAGCCCTGGCTGTTGTGCTCTCCAAGGGACTGTATGAAGAGCAGTTGCACTTCAGCTTCGTAGTTGTCCCAGCTTGCAGGAGGAGCACAGGCTGGATCCCGCTCCTGAGCTGCTCTTCGCACATCTTGTTTCTCTGCTGCCTTTTCTGCTTGGATCATGGTGTCATGCATCTTTGTCTTTCCTTCTCCTTCTGGTCTTCAGTGGTTTCCCAAAGCCTACTGCCAGCCCGCTGCAAAGGGGGATTTTCTCTCCCTCTGCTATTCCTTGGAAAGAAGTGGAGGGATGAGCGGTGTTCTGGGTTTCTCTGGTTTCCCTTCTCGGAGCAGTTCAGAATCTGCACGGCCCTTGCGTGCAGCATTAGCCTTGCATGAAGTGATGGCCAGCAGTGGCCCCTGCTTTTCTGTAACCGTCTTCTACCTGGGTATGGACCTACCCAATGGAGCTTCGCTGTCTGCATGGGGCCTTTTTCCTCAGTCTGTTTAGGTCAGGAGTTTCTGTCTGTGACCATTCCAGAGGTTCAAAGTTGGGATACTTTTATAAACATCTCTCCTTTATTCCTTTTTTCGCCTTTTTACCCAGTCTTCCTCTTTAATATTCTCTGATTTTTCATAACTTTCTCTTCTGTGCCCTCTTTACTAACTCTGGAACCCCTCTCCTTCACGCAGACTCACACAGACCTGTCCTGCACAGCCTTCGCTGAGACTCTGCGACGCGTTTCGACTGACCTGCTCTGATTCTCGTGCGTAGCTGTGTGTTCCCTCTGCTCGCAGGCCGCCGGTGGTTGCTGTAGAGAAAGGCATCCTCAGTTCTGATGGTTCCCCAGAGGTGAATGTTATTGCCAAGACACCATAAAAGTCCTTTTTTTCTCCATTCTGCAGCTGAAATCCTAGATGCTTGTAACGGCTATTATTCCTGACACGCGCTGTTGTATTAGCAGTACTGAGATTTGTGTCCTAATCAGCCCATTGGTGCTGGCTGGTGTTAATGGCAGGGCAGCTCTAGCAGCAGGGCGGGATGACGATGGGTTTGGTAGGAATTTCTGCAAAGGCTGCTGTATAAAGCCTGGATGCTGTTGGAGTTCTCCAGTAACCTTAAAAACAATTAAGCAGCGTTCATGCAATTATAGAGTCTTTCTGCCTTCTGAGTCCCTGTCTTTTTGGCCTCACGATGTTTGTCGCATGCTGATGCGATTTTACGGTGTTGTGCTGGATGGATCACTTTTGTTTGCAAACCGTTCCTGGCAGGAATGTGTTGATGGACCATCGTCCTGTTGGGGGAGCCTGTTACGGTACGGTAAGCAACTCCTTCGCACGCACCAACTTCCCGGTGAGAGAGGGGTGTGGGTGAGGGAGAAGAGAAATCCTCTGCACCTGCAAGGAGATGATGACTTGGAGAGACGCTGCGTGACAGTGTTCGGGATATGCCAGGCTTTAATGGCGCTCTCGCTGTGAGCACAGCGCTGCAGCTGTCCTTAAGGCATTGCTTCCTGTCTGCTCTAAAACTGTTCCAGAGCCTCCAGTCCCAACGAGCTGTATTTATGGGTCTCCTAATCCAGTTACCGTGCTGCTCCATTTGTCTGATAGCTGTCACGTCCTGCCTCCATCGAGAGCAGTAATGAGTTTGTTCTTCCTCTCATTTATAGTGTTCTGGAGCTGTGGGTTATCAGGGGCTGGTGCCTAACCCATGATCTTGGTGATCTCTCCCCTCCTGGGGACAGCTTGCACGAGCCTCAGCCACGCAGTCCCTCAGGGCTGCAGAGACCTTTTGTAACACCGGCTGAAGTTGTGCAAGATGCTCGTCTTCCCGTGTCGGAAGCGTGAGCCGGTCTCCTGGCGCAATCAAGGCTGTTGTGAAACCAGCCCCTCGGTAACGGCGCTGGCGTACCCGGCCCCGGGTGTGCACAGGGAGCTGCTCCCCCTCCGGACTATGACATACCAGTTCCGACGGACGCGTTGTTTGGTTCAAATTACACATTGTCCAGCTCATCAAATTCCACTTGTGCTTGCTTAAGAATTTTTTTTAAAAGCTGATTTGTTTCTCATCGAGGCTAATTAACACGTGGGGATGGGCTTTGTTATGCATTATCACTGTTCTGCAGTCCTCCCTCTTTAGCCTTTCTGGAGCTGGGACCGTGGTGAGTAGTTGTAGAGGTATTATGGCTTTGGAGAAGTGCCCACTAGGAACTAGCTGAAGAGTGATGGAGAAGTTGCCCAGGCAGTTGCCAGTCTGCATATTCAAGATCCTGTGAAGATCCTGCGAATAGCCTTTTTGGGTCTGAAATAAGCCAGTCCACGTTTCCAGATTTAAAGGTGGATTCAGGAGCTGTCAGAGGGCGAGTGGCAAATAAAGGCCGCTGCACGAGTCTTTGTCTTCTGACAGTGTCTCGAGGGCCTGGCTGTAAGACGGAGGTGTCTCTGCAGCGAGCCTTGTAATCGTCACAGCGAAACTGGTGGCGCGGGAGGAAGGTGCGATAAGTCAAGGTGCTGAGTGCATCCGTTACCGCCTGCCCGCAGGATCAGCCGCTTGACTGAGGAAGAGGCTTTTACAGACAGCTTTAAGCCGAGACCCCTTCTACAAGGGGTTATCTGGAGAGAAATGACAAGGCAAAATAGACCCAAATAAGCATTTTATTGAATAAATGTCTCTGGCAAGAAAAGAGGCAGCCTTGGATACTTGCTTTGCAAAAGCCAGGCTCGTTTCTCCCCATCCTCTCTCTGCCTTTCGCTTCCTGCGGGGGCTGTTCTGTTATTCTGCCCCTTTAACTGTGGCATGTTGGGGTTTTTTGTTTTCTTTGTTCTATTGTTGGTGTTTTAAAAGCCCCTAAAGGGCCCTGCAGGAGCTGCTGTGCTGGGTGCTGTGAGACTGAACACCTTGGCTCATGCTTTTGTGCCGTGTTTCACGAGGTTTTGTGCATCGCGACTCTTCCAGTTCTTCCGGTCAAGGCCAAGTGTGTCCCTGGAGTTGGTGTTGGGGTTTTTTCCCCCTTTTCCCAGTATTGTTGGTACTCGGTGAAGTTTGAATTTCTTTCAGCAGCATAAGAAAAGATAACGAAGGCTTCTGCAAGGGCAAGAGGAGGGAGAACAAATGAAACAAAGTGCTGTAGCTGAGTCCCTTCTTGTTGAAATGGGTGCAGAGTCCCAAAAACTGGTAGAGGATGAAGAGCCAAGAAGGTTTCCCGAAGATACTGGAGGCTGTTACCACCCTACAGGCTGTGCCAAGCTCTCAGCAGCTCCCCAGCTCCTGGTTTTTTTTTGCTGCCTCTTCTGCTCAAGAGGAGCCGCAGTGTGTTGGGGTCAGACGGTGCTGGCAGCAGAGGGAGGGCTTTGGGATGTGGCACGCCTCTTCTGCGGGGACATCGGGGTGCCCAGCCTCTCACGCTGTTGGAAACAGGCTGCTCCGCAGGCTCCGGGAGGGGCAGCAGCAACGGTGGCTCTTGAGGGAAGCGGGTTTTAATCCTGCCTTTCCCTGCAGAGAGCAGCTCTCGGGAGCTGTGCGGCACGCGGTACGTCCTCGGTGGGGCTTTGCGGCCGTGCTGGAAATGCCCTGCTCGCCGGCACGGTCGCCGTCAGGTCACGCTGCGGTGCTGGTCCTGCCAGCAGCCCGCTCGCCGGGT
>NW_010232167.1:1527-1780 GCF_000690775.1 Eurypyga helias | reverse complement strand
CGAGCCCTGCGCGGCCACTCGCACTTCGTCAGCGACGTGGTCATCTCCTCCGACGGGCAGTTCGCCCTCTCGGGGTCCTGGGACGGCACCCTGCGGCTCTGGGATCTCACCACGTGAGCCCGTGGGGACCGGGGTGGCGGCGGGGGCGTGTAGCGCATCTCCCCGCTTCCTTTGGGAGAGGCGCGAGGTCGCTGGGGCAGCGGGAAACGGAGTTGGATCCCTTTTTCCTGCGCACGGAGCCGGGAAGCGTGTC
>NW_010232167.1:293-1428 GCF_000690775.1 Eurypyga helias | reverse complement strand
TAAACCTGACACAACTGTCTGCCGATCCGCTGGGATCTGAAGACAACGTCCTGCAATTATGATGGGAGAGGAGAAGCGCCTGGGGGGACCCTCCCCCCGCTGCTCTTTTGGGGGCGTTTTGGGCTGAACTGGGGGGTACAACCGAGCCGGGTGTGCCCACGGGATAAACACATCCCAACTCCCCCTGAATTCCCGTCAGGGAGAGGGGAAACCGTTATCACTCCCTCCTTTCCCGGGCCCGATTCCCTCCTTTCCCAGGCTGCTCCCTGCTTCTTTTTCCTTCTGATATTTGAATTTTCCCCCTCATCCTTGGTGGAATTTGGGACCGTTTCCCTCTTCCTACAGCGGCACCACCACCCGCCGCTTCGTGGGTCACACCAAGGACGTCCTGAGCGTTGCCTTCTCCTCCGACAACCGCCAGATCGTGTCGGGATCCCGGGATAAGACCATCAAGCTCTGGAATACGTTGGGAGTCTGCAAGTACACGGTGCAGGTGAGAAAACCCCTCTGGGGGCTCCCTTTTGGGTCCGCTCCCACCCTTTTTGATGGGAAATCCGGGTCTCCCAGCCCTTTCCTGAGGGTTCAAAGCCACGCTGAGCGCTCCGGGGGGGGCGGTTCTACAATTCCAAGGGGCTCGGGGAAGCGACGGAGCGCGCGACGGGTGTGATCTTGCAGCGCCCCGCGGATGGGGTGGGGAAGACCCAGCCGCGCTTCCTCTCCGTGAACCCGGCGTCGTTCCTCTTCCCCAGGACGAGAGTCACTCGGAATGGGTGTCGTGCGTGCGCTTCTCCCCCAACAGCAGCAACCCCATCATCGTCTCCTGCGGCTGGGATAAACTGGTCAAGGTGAGGCCGGGCTCTCCGCGGCGGGAGGATGGGAGCAGCTGGAATCTTGCCGGGGAGGGCGTCATCCCCGGCTGATTTTTCCCTCTCCCTCCCCAGGTTTGGAATTTGGCGAACTGCAAGCTGAAGACTAACCACATCGGTCACACGGGCTACCTGAACACGGTGACGGTCTCTCCCGACGGCTCCCTCTGCGCTTCCGGTGGGAAGGTACGGCACAGGATGGGGCAGGAAAACCGCCGAGGCCTCCTTCCGGCAGTTGGGGCTCGGTTCGCCGGGCCCTCTCCCCTCCC
>NW_010232167.1:0-210 GCF_000690775.1 Eurypyga helias | reverse complement strand
CTCCGGGGGCTTCCTGCGGCTCGTGACGCGTTTGCCGGGGATGCTCGTGCCGTGCCCTTCTGTTTTTCTCTAGTTCGTGGCAAAATGATCCAGTTTAACCGTGGTGGGGGCGGGATTAGGCCCCGTCCGGGTGGGAAGGGGGTGGGAAAGGGCTGTGTCGGGGTTGGAAAGGGCCTTGTTGGGGAGGAAAGGAGCCCCTCAGGATGGGAA
>NW_010232166.1:0-1202 GCF_000690775.1 Eurypyga helias | reverse complement strand
CACCTTTCCGCGCCCGCCTGGCAAAAGGGCTTTGCCACCGACCTGAAAACGGGACGCTTCCCGAGCCGAGATCGGTTTACAAGTAATTCCCACGTTGCAAAGGTTGCATATATTTTTTTTCTAAGATAAAACGTCGCTTTTTTTCGTTTTAAAGTTCGCCCCTTACAGCGAGGGCTTGCGATAGATTTTTTTCCCCCTGCACCCTCTCCCTTCCAGCGAAATTATTTGTTCGCAAAAACGAAGCGGACATTTCAGTATCTTTTGGAGGTGGTTTTGTTAAAATTATGCCCCCGGGCCATAGCCTGACACCGACGTCTAAGCACAGCTTCCCAGGGTCTGCGAATCCACAGCGCAGACCACACTTTTTAAAGCAACACGCAAAAACTTTTACCCTAAGAGGGAGGAAAATCTTCCGTTTCTTCCAGACATTTTTTCTCATCCAATAAATTAGTAACTTTTCAGACAAATTAAAAGAACCTTCAGAGTCACTTGACACAGTGACAGTCTGTACCCCTGCAGAGTGGTGTTTATAACCAGCGAATGAGCGCATAATATTCTTTCCTTGTTGCGGTCGCTGGGAAAATCGCTGGGAAAACGTAGTATGTCCGTAGAAGTTCCCCGTTTGCGATTATTTTTATTTTTTAACTGGCTAAAGGGAGCCTCGAACCGGTTTTGGTGGTGGTGGTGGTTGGTTGGTTTGGGTTTTTTTAATTAGCCAAGTAAAAAATAATTTGTTTGCCGTGTTCACTTAGAAAAACTGTGCCACCGTGCAGAAGAGAGCAGCGGCGACGCCACCCTGGTAAATCCGCTCACGACATACCCCACGGAGGAAAACGGCTCCGCGGGTGCTCGGCGGTGCCTTTGGGGCTGCGCACCCCGCCGCCTCCCGGTACCGCAGGCGAGTGCCAAAAGGCAAATCCCGGGCACGACCCGTCCCCTCGTTTTCTCTGTCCCGCACAGAAGAGCCCGGCACAAACCTCGCCGTCAAGCCCGAGTGCTGCCGGCAGCCAGCAGAACTGCCTCCCCTCCTTCCCAGCCTACCCAGCTTTATTCCTACGGTTTGCAAATCTGTATTATTCCCGCACAAGCCAAAAATAATATTAGTCTTCTCCACGCGCATTTCATCCCTAATTATCACTCGAGTCCTTTGCGACACAAAGAGTTTCTCCGGCCGGTTTAAGCGCAGCGCGGATCCATGGGGC
>NW_010232165.1:0-15338 GCF_000690775.1 Eurypyga helias | reverse complement strand
CTCTCAGCCACAGAGCACACCGCTGTCGCCACTGACTCTGCCGACTGAACGCTGAACTCGGTTTGCTCCAGTTTGGAGCTCTGGAACTGGTTTTGCAGTGCATTAGCCAACTGCTTACGCCGTAGTACAGTAAACCAGTTCAAAAATAGGTAATACTGTTTAGCTTGTTACATGATATGTCACTTGTTTCTAGAAAGCTAAGAGTATGTAATGAGTAGTTACAATATGGATTGGACAGAAAAGCAGTCTGGATAGCTGTGCAACACAGGATTAATTAGGTAAATCCTCTTAGGTTTGATTAGCCTTTGCTTAGATCTACAGTTTATGTTGTCATTGGTTGCTCCTATTAATGTCTTGTTCTGTCAGTGTTTGTTACTGTGGTTTCAGTTTTTGCATCGTATCTTTTTTGTGTTCGAGTGAAGTGCCACTGAATTAACTTACAAACTTCCAAATAATAGGCAAAATAACTCTTGGAGTCAATTCAAATCAATGTTGGCATTCTCTTAAGAGTCTTTTTAAGAATAAACTTTTTATATGGATACATTTGTTTTGTTCAGCTGATGATGTAATACATCTTTTTAATTTGGCCTTCAATGTTAAGTTGCAGGACAAGTAGACGCTTATATCTGCTAAGAGGGATGAGTAAATGCTTATTCATGGAGATGAGATGGTTCCTGCAGTATGCTCTTCATAAAAAACATATGTTGTTGATATTTCTGGCCAATCTTCATTTTTTTTCTTTATTTTCATTACATTATGAAACTGTGATTTTATTTCTGTAAAATGAGATTTTTGTAGTACAAAGTACAGCTTAGCTGGTTGATCTACTCTAGATTTTTTTCCTTGATAATGTATAGCATAAACTTGAAAAATTTAAAGTACATATGTTGAAGCCATTTCACTAATTAGTGTTCCTTATCTTACACTCTAGCTCAAACTTTGTTTTGTTTTTTTTTTTTTTTAACTAGAGAATATGCCATTCTTCAAGAATAAAAAAGAAAAAAAAAATGCTTACTAGAAATAAAAATTCTTACCTCCCCCTGAGACACAGAAACTAATGAACGGATCCTTCAGGACTATGGCTAGATGGCTCAGCCAACTAGGAGGGGGGGAACTATGCAAAAAGGCATGGGAAGAATTGAGCATTCCAGTGGATGGTAGTCAGAGTTTCATCATCATGGGATTTCATACTGTTATACAACACTTTGTACATGTCAGGGCAAGGCTTTGTATTTGATAGGATACATGTAGTACAAAATCTGGAAGAACAGTGTCTCATTTTTCACTACTCCTTCTGCAGTGCAGTGTTAGTCAGAATTTATTGCAAATATTTGTTCAATAGTCATCCAGGTATTGTTTCTTCTATAAGTAGTTATTACATCTAAAATTCTATTTCACCTTGAATGACCTAGGAAACTTATCTTCATCTATGATTCATCTAATATGATCTATAAAAGCAAATTGGGTTAGCTGCTGTCATGTCTCCAGACCAAATCCAAATAAAACTTAATTCTAATAGAAATTTAACTCTGAGAATGCAATGCCCTGTAATAGAAAATCAATTGCATATCATAGTTGCTTCTAAAGCCTGCAGGAAAAGACAAACCAGAATTCTAGCTGGAAGAGAAAAGTGGGGAATGCGGATGATTAAATGGTTTTCGGTCTTGCCTTTCCTAAAGCTAAAGCAGGAGCTGGGTTGGTGTCTGTGAAAGATGAGAACTATTCCACTTCGCTCCTGTCTGACAACCCCCTCGGGGACCATTCCAGCAGCTACGTGGGCCTGGAGTACAGCGCGTGCCCTGGCACACCTCTGTGCTGGAGGCTGTGATGGCAACAGCACAGAACTGCACCGTAGAAACCTCAATTCCCAGAGTCGATCAGAATTACGGCACATGGGGAGGAAGGGAAGGGTCTTAACCTTTGAGTGTGTGGGAGGGAGAGCTCTGGAAATGGAAAAATAATCATGCAGCCCAGGAAAAGTGTGTTCTTAATATAGGATGAAGAATGATTAAATGTGATGAAATTTAATAGTGTTAAATTTCTACAGTGTTGGCTGAGCTAACTGTAAAGTTTAATATCACCGCATTCAAAGAAAAACACTTTGCTGATAGTACAGCTGATTTTTGTTCTTCCTGACTGACCACTACAGAGCACTATGATTTCTCTTAACTGCAAAGTGAATTTACCATAAAGGTTTCTGATGTGGAAAAAATGGCACAATTTATCCATTGTTTCTCCTTGATTCCTCATCTGGTTTTCAGTCCTGCTGTGTTGCTGGGTCATCAGGGACATAAAGCAACACCACAGCTACTGTGGACACATCCATGGTGGTTTAGGTCTGCACTGAAATGTCATCAGTGAGAGGAAATTCTGCAGGTGACTGCAAAATCTGTCATCATATGCCTCTCATTCCATGACTGAAGGGGACAGTTTGAAAAACACTAAACAGTCTTTGGCAAAATGGTACAATTAGTACCCACCAGCTTGCTGCTAGGAAGAGAAAGATGAGCTTAAGCTCCGGGGCATGAGGACCTTCCCTTTCTGTCTGTCTTCTGGATGATGGTGGGGTGCAGCTCCTGACATCCACTGTCACTGTTGGGTGTCATTCCCAGCCTGCTAAGAAGCATTTCAGATGATGAATACATGATTGGCAGCAACCACAGTTTTCCTGAGCCACTGCTTGGTCAGCAGCTGGTATGGAGGCATTGTCAGTCAGCATTCCCTGCTGTGGGATGGGATGTACCAGTCAGCCTCATGAGACAGACTCATTTCAAGAGTTTTAATAACAGGGGAGTGACTATCAATGGAAGAGGAAATAGCCTTTTTAAAATTTGTTTTTATATTTTTAAAACAAAACCATAAACCAGACCACACAATTTGAAATACTTGCACATTCCCAATGCCAGGGATGGGATTATATTTGTAAGGTTCTTTATAAAATAATATTTGAAGAGTTTTTATTTTATTAGCACCTAGATTAGGTTTAGCAAGTTTTGTGCAATATTTACTATTCTATTCAGGGAAATACTGATTAAACCTGGTTTTCTACTAAGAAAGACTGATCCAACTGAATTGGAAGGATACATGAAGGTGTAGTGATTTTGCAGATACATGTAATAAATACATGTTGCAATTTAATCAAACTATTGGATTTAACTTACGGTTTTCTTCCAATATACTTCAGCTCAATTACTTCTGCGAGTTATCGTGATGTGTCTTAGATAGAAGAATCTTTCTACAGAAGTCAAAGCACACGTTTTAGGGGATATGTTAACGACCTAATTTCTAGGTACCCATTAGCATCAAGTAAGCGAGACCAGTATGCAGAGAGTGATTACAGAGAGACAACGTTATTTTAAAGTGTCTGGGGGAAAACAAAAAAGTGGATTTCTCACAGTGATTTGTAGAAATAAGAATTTGAGTGTTCTGTGAACTAAAATTAATTCTTTTTAAGCAGCATTACATATATTGCCTGCCACAGATTACTTTTAATAGTAAAATATGTGCTTTCTAGCTTAGATAAAATAATTATCTGAGCTGATATTGATTTAGGATTAGAGTGAAAAATAGATTTCACTTTCTTACGTTAAACTTTTCAAATTGAAAGGTTAGAAAGGGGTCTCAAAAATAAATCACTTCGGAAGACTCACAACTTCATTATTGTTTGTCTAATAAACCTCAAGCTTTAAAAATTATACTCTGAAAAGTAACTAAATGAAAAGTATTACTCAGAAAGTAGCTTCACCAAAGATATTTTAATGAGTAAGTTTGATTCCACAGTCGCTTAGTGGGGGTGATAAGGTACAAAAGGCAATACAAAATCATTGTAAATAAGGTAAACACAAATGATGCTGGAAATGACACAACTGAGTCTGCTAGAGAAGAAGGTGTTTCAGAGGCTGCTGTTGAAAGATAAGCTTACCAAAGAGAAAGGGGGAAAGGATAAATGATCAGGTTGCTGCAATCAAGATACTCCATCACTAGTCAGAACTACAGCTAGGAGATGATTTTTTTCATATGTATATAAAGCAAATCAGTTACCAACATGAGTTAACCAGCTCATTTTTAAGCACCACTTAAGTGCAAAGGCTACAGACAGTGATTAAATTAGTTATAAGTGCCTTATACTAAGAAGACTGTTGAACACTGCTGAAGAACCAGATAACTAGGCTATTTCCTATTTTATTTTTAATTAAAGATAATATTTTGAGCTTGTAATTGAAACATGAGGAAGTTAGAAGAAATAATTATTGAATTAAACTAGTGCTTTTCAGTATCATCTGCTGAGTGGAATGCTGTTCTGGCTTAAAGGCCTCATATAAGCAGCTAGTGCAATCTTTCACACATGTAATAGATACAACTATTTAATAAAAAATGAATGAAGAGCTACTCCTACCCTGCTGTGAAATAGTTATCAGTTTCTAGTATAATACATGAATTTGCATCTGCTGAGGAAATGCATTTAAATGGTAAAGAATGTTGATGACTGATAGTTACATTTCATGTATTAAACCAAAAATATTTATACTGCTTTTAAATTCACAAGTAAACAGCTGTCATCATGCCAGGCTATAAAAAGCTGATTTCTGTGTCTTTATGGCATGTAATGATGAATGGAACCACACTAACAATCCAGTTTTTTGTTTGGTTTGGTTTTTTTTTATACTTTCCTCGGTAAATTTTGATCTCCAAGTACTGGCTTTTGAAGGTATGTTGTTACATTTGTAATCCGTGCTTGAAGAAATGGGAAAATATCCGAGTAAAATCTAGATCCTACCCATGTCAGTGATGCACTTTTTGAAGATTTCAGTGAGACTTGTATTATATTTCTTGGGCTTGACACAGTATACACATTTTTGTCTTTCAGGAGTGAGAGAACATTGGCAGCCCTACAATAATGAATAACACTTGCACTGGCAAAGTTGCTTCCTTCAGGAAATAAGGACTCCTGAGGCAAGCAGGCATCTGGTGCACTAGTATGACTCTGCCTATAGTGCTGGCCAACACTGCCTCTTTTCCTTGTATACCCCCTTCTTCTGTCTGATTCCATCTGTTGTCTCTAGTCTGATACTTAGATTGCAAGCTCCGTAAGACTGAACTCGGAAGCCATCGTTTTGTTTTGTATTTTTAGGTGACTCCTGACCATGAAATTCTGGTCCATAATTTGGGCTACTCTGCTAATATTACTGTCTCTATTAAAATTAATGCTAATATTCTGTGTGTTTCCACTAAGTCCTGTTAATTAGTAATTTAATTTAATTTTGATTTACTTTCATGTAGTAGTATTACAGAACCATAGAACATCTCAAGCTGGAAGGGACCTAGAAGGATCAACTCCCTACACTTAGCACCAGGAGATACTTGAATGAAATTGGAACTTTTGTATTATTCCAGCATTGATCTTAATAGCTGTGTATGTAAGAAGCTTGATAAATAAAATATTCAGTGTGCAATTTTTCTTCAGTAATCTATAAGCATTCATAGCCATATTCATCCTAGAAATAATTTTACTGACCATAATGTATTTGCACCAGGCTTGAGCAACCTGGTCTAGTGGAAGGTGTCCCTGCCCATGGCAGGGGGTTGGAACTGGATGGTCTTTAAGGTCCCTTCCAGCCCAAACCATTCTAGGATTCTATGTTTCTATGATTCATTTAGCCAGCGTTGCTTGTGTTTTGCATAACTGTCCCTTTCCACAGTCGGGTGTTAGAAAGTTTATGCCTAGTGCTGATGCTACTGATTCCCTCCAGCCTGTTCCTGAATGTGTTATGATTACTGGCTAATGGTGCTGATGGTGATAATAATCACACTGTGTGATGAACAACTACAAAGAAGAAAACTAGGTATAAAAGGAAACTTGACAAGGTATAGGGAGGAGAGCAAAACTAACAACAGGGCTGGGTTTTTGCATGTCGAGTGTAGTGTAGGCTGTGGTACCCTGTTTGTGATGCCCACTGCTGCTGCCATGGAGACTGGGGTGAACACAGAACACATCTGCCTGGGACCAGGATTTCTCTCCTAATGACTCCACATCCACAGTCTGGGACACTGCTTCCCAAGACCCGTGTCTGTCCTTTCCCTGTTTTGTAATCTCTGCTTAAGCATAAATGATAAACAAGTGAATAAAACCAGATATATAACTGGCTATACACATGTACTCGAAGCACTGACGGCTCAAAAATAAATACCTGAAGACACGTTCAGAGTTAAACGTTGTAGCTTTTGCTCTATGGACAGGTTGGTTGAAAAGTCCATATCTGTTGATTTAAGTAGTCCTTTTTTCTGCTCTTTTTCATGCCTTCGTTTTTGGGTATTTCAGGCTGTATCTTAATACTTGCCCTTTTAGGCATGACCTTGAGTGACTTCTAAGTATTTTTGTGAAAAGTGAAGGATAGGTGATACATTTTCTCACAGACAGCGTTTTTAACACATTTTGAGTTATTATCCAGAATAAGAACTACAGATTACAGTGTTTAACATTTATGAAATTGAATAATAAATTCAATTGAGAAACAAAGCATATGTTTAATTAAAAGATCTGGCTACTCTAAGATTTGTGTTTTTAATTTTTAAATTATCTTATAAGATGCATATAGAAAAATAATTAAGTGTACAGAGGTGCTTTTTGTCATTGAAGCAGGAAAAGGATACATTAATTTACACTTCTTAAATTGTATTTGTCTAAAATATCTGTACACCTTTTCCTTTTGAAAATAGACACAAGATGCATGAATGGAAGTACTTTAATCCCTGGCAGATGTGCTATTTATGTAACACAATTTATGCCAGTTCATTATCTTGTTCTAAGATTCATTTTGTATTAAAAAAAAAAGTGGTCTTGAGGTTCAGTGCACATATAAGAACTATAGAAATTGTGTTTTCTAAGTCACAAGTACAGTGTTGACAAAAATAATGTATTTGTAGAAGGATCTCCAATTTTCCCTTTTCTTGAGATCTTCAGTCTGCTTTCAATAGCATCTGAGACTGATGGTGTGGGCCTTTTCTGGTGCCTCTGTGTCCTGATGGCAATTCTGCCATTACTTGTGATCCCCTCCAAGAGAAGATAATTTCATTGTTGTTGCAAAACTCTGAAGATAACGTTAAAACTTTTGCATGTACACATTCAGTAAAATCTCCTCATAATCTAGCAAGGCTCAATCTTCCTGGTGTAGCAATAATGTTTGCTGCTTTGCAGTCTCTGTCACTTTGTTTTCTCACCTGTTGTATCTCATCACAGTTCATTTTACTGTTGAGCATGACATGATGTCTATGACCATGTTTTTATTCACAGATACAGATTTGCCATTTTCCTCTCCATTTCTGCTCTGTCATCTTCTTTTAAACATCAGGTCATATATGTGTAGGGTTGTACGCTCTGTTCCAATAACAGAGAGTGGTAATTATATCAAAAGATGATAAAGCCAGAAAAACAAAGCGACTTCCTGTCTGCCTTCACCCCAAATCTAATTAAAATGTTACATAGGTAGACATGTTGTCTTAAAAAGAAAAGATGCGGTGATGTTTTAGTGTCTTTGTTGTTTAATCAGGAGTCTCTGTAATCTAAGTCAGAAGACAACATGAGCTGTAAGTCTTACTAACAACAGCATGTTAAAAAAATGAAAAGGCAAATGAAAATATTTATAAACCCTTTCCTATGATCAAAATGCTTACAGACTTAAAACCTTACCGGCTAAAGTGCTGCCGCCAAGTTGGCTTGCAGTTAGCCAAGTTGTAATGTTACCTTATCTTCCCCTTCATTGTTTGAGGAGGGATTGCTCAGAGGTTACAGTATTTTGTGGACCACAGTGACAGTCTGCTGCTATTGTTCTTGTGATGTGATACTTTCTGCCAAGTGTCTCATTACTAGAAGTGGGCATGGTGTATTCACTGGGTCAAAACAATTCATTAAACTGCTGCTGAATGTCGCATTTTCCTTTGGAACAGACTTGGGCTGTTACTGGTTTGGAACGGAAAAATAAGAAAAAATGTGCACAAGTTAATTTTCTGACATTTGGAAAAAATTCATTAGAATATTTGTATATTGGAATAAATATATATATAGGAAAATATGTTCTTTGCTAAAGTAGGAAATGTTCTTTTCCTTATAATGGTTTGATCTGTTTTCATAACTCATGTAATTAAAATGTTTCTTTTCTGTTGTTCATTCTAGGAGGAGAGTCTAATGTAGTAATTTAAACCTTTAGAAGGTATTTATAACTGGTGTTTCATTAATGATGTCTCAAGGGGGGAAAATAAGGAAGACTTTAAGATACCTGCTTTTAAAAAGTAGGAAAACATGTGGGTGAATTCCTGATGTATTAAACTATTAAGGAAGGGTGGAGGAGAAGATTTACAAGCCATGTGCAAATTGACTTGGGTAAAACTGCTTCTCAGGAAGGATTTGTGCCACAGACAGATTAGTAACAGCACCTTATGCCAGTGCAACAAAAGGGGTTTTTTGTTTGGTTTGTTTTTAGTGTGGTTGCACTCCAGCTGCTGAGAGCAAAGCCCTAGCTCAGTCCTCAAGTGCTTTCATGGCAAGGTTGGAGGGAGCCAGGTAACAAGGTCTTCTTCCATTTAATTCTAAAGTAGGTTTGGATGACATTCCGTGCCTCCCAGAGTTAAACTAGGCTTCACTCCTGCCTGCTGTGCTTTGTGGGGGTGGGCGGTTTATTCTCCATTAAGATAAAACTTCTCTTCGCCACGATAAAACATCAGCGTAAACTGAGAGTCAGTTCATCAAACGGCTTATGTTAAAAGGCTCCGGAATACGTCCCACAGACACAACCCCAGAAATCTTTAGGCAACTAAATAGTTTTTCCTGGAGTCAGTAGACCTGCTAATAAGCAACTACTCACTTGAGTAACACAGGATTATGTTTTAATTCTGTAATTTGACTGCCTGCATATGTTTAATGACATTTATTTGTAGGAATGATGCATTTTGGAAAGTGAGGTCAGCTGGAACATTTGTGGTGTTCGTCTGTCTGCAACCCTTGATCTTGCAATGTATCAGTCACTAAAAAAAGAAGTGATTGCTCAACTGTAAAAATGAAATGGTTGGTAATATTAGTGATGGTACCCAATGAATATTCTCAAGTGTAGGGTGCAGAAATGATGCTTATTTCAAAACAACAGTAAGAAGTACAATATTTTTATTTAAGGTCTTGCAGATTAGCGCTGTATCATTGGAATTTCAGTTTGAAATAGTTTTTTTATTTGAAAAAATAATTTTTCTCCTCCATAGAAAAAGTGTTTCAATGTGGTTTTAGCTTTTTATGTTAAGTAAAAATATTTTTTTCTAATGTTTTGATCATTCATTTGGTAACAGATTATTTTTATTACTTGGCTTCAAAATGGAGTGTAGCTTTTAATGCCAGCAATTTTAAAGCTGCATTTTTTTTTAATCTGTTGGTGTGATTCTGTGCTATGATTCTTATTTTTCATTGATGCCTTGAATGTTATCTTTCTCAGATTATATCAGATTTGCACATTTTTGTTGCATCATATTCTGGTATTGTAAAACATTATATTTGTCCTTGCGAAGCGCCTTGCTGAAGAGAGAGAAGAAAAAGGTGAATATTAAATATACTTGTGTGAAAGACATTCAGGCACCACCAAGGCTAATAAGTACATGAAAATAGCTAGTTAGAAAGACTCTTGCAAGAAAATTTACAGTGTCAAACTACAAATTAACATTGTCATGATACATTTCATTAAGATACACCCTTTCCTTATGGATCTCCTGGGAGGTATGGATGAGGAAAGATCTACTTCTGTGGCATTTACAAAGAGGAAAAAAGACTGAAAATATGGACGGAAAAATACAATACCACGATATATTGTCATTTACATGATCCAATAAGGACGGTTAAACTACCCTGTAGGATACTGCATTGCTCTAACTCTTTATGGCCCTCTATACATATAAACAAGAACTTAGCATAGTTTAAGACACAGTGATGAAGCATCTGTCAAATCTACACCTACTGATGTGCTATGAGCACAAGCAGAAAAATAAGCATTTCTCAGTATCCCTGAACAAAATCATCTGTGACAATTGGCAGGGTGTTATTTTTTAAAAAATACATTATCCCAGTTGGTTGTTTCAACAACTGTGACACTTAAAAGAACAATAAGGTTGAAAACATACAATCGTTAAAAAAAAAAAAAAGTTTGGCAACTCCTCAATTGAACCAATAATTACTTATGTAATTTCCAGATAAACCCTTGATATTTTTCCACTTGTGTTTTTTCTGCTGCTTGATATGTAAATGTCACTCTTCTGTAGTGTAGTCACACTGCTGTTCTGTCATGTGAAATATAAAGATGTGGTCCAACCATCAGTGGATGTTGGTATTCATTTAGCATGGAGAGCAGGTCCTCAGCACCCACTCTTCAAATCCGCTTTTGTTGGGATGCATCAGAGGAAGCCTCGAAGGTTTCCTGCAGTGTGTTCTAATTTTTCGATGAAGAAACATAACCTAACAATTCTTCACGGGTGGGGTTTTTTGGTGAACACTTGCAATTTTTTTTGAATGTTTTAAGTCCTTGCACAAAATTGGCTGTTCATTATTTTTCTTAAGGAAAGTATTCATTACAAAGCGAGAAGAGGCAGTTCATCTCATCAGCCAGCTTTTATCTACATGATAACTGAAGAGATTTTAAAGATTCCGTCTACATTTTCTAAGACTTATCACTTTAGTCACTCTGTCATTATCTTTGTATGCAAGACAAGTTAATTTCCTAAGACTTACCATTAACACTTGGTAGAATTTGAAATAGCAATGTCAGGATGGTGTGGGAGTTTCCTTAGGCCTGGGCTTTAAGGCTGAGGAAGAAACAAGCAGAAAGACAGCCAAGTGGAAGAAAGTTTTCAGTCTGGTTCTCTTCTTTGGAACAGCCATGGAAGTGGATTGCTCCTCATGCATACCTTAGGAGGTCCACAAGGAACGGTGATGCCTTCAGGAAATGGACATTGGCACAAGCCATGGCCCTTGCACAAAGCCCCAGAAACCACCACTACCCGATGGAAGGTGTCTTCTGCAGCTTGGAAATCTTATGGAGGGACCAGGCTATCTAACTTGCAAGTTAAACAGCAAGCCATAAACAAAATGCCCTCCTCTCCCCCTTTTTTTTTTTTGTTTAGTCTTGTATTAAAGCTGTTTTAGTAAAGAAAGTAGCATTTTGATGGAAAAATATGTTGAGGAAAAAGTGGAAATAAAAGCTGCAATTTGTGTTTGAATATCTCTGATTCTTTTTGCAAATGACTTCAATGATGCAGACTGCATAGAGAAACCCATGTGAGCTTTTTAACTGAGGAAATACAGTGCTCCTCAACTGACCTTCCAGTTATTGCAAAAAGAGGAAAGTGTTATGTTTGCTTTAATTTAATTTAAAAGTAATTTTCCATTTACACCCAGCAACAGAAGATTGGATTTTGGATATGTCAAGCAAAGTAATCTATGGGGAGGGAATCTAGGTTTAAACTAGGCTTATCCTGAATATGGTGGAATCAGTGGAAAATGTAAATTTCAATTTTTTATGTTTTAAAAAAGTGCTTTTTATCAGTTTAATTCTGATCCCTTTACTAGGAATTTGGATCTTGGAAAGTTTTAATCCAAATGCATCACACTGAATGCTTGTTTCCCATAATACAAGTCATACTTCAGCGACAGTTACATCAGTTAAAAAAAACACTTTATATAAGGAATTCTGAGGAGAAAAAACTAGTTAATGTCCAGTCTTGGCTTTGTTTGGAAGGATAAATATGGTAAACATAAAATATTTTAGCCAAAGTAAAAAACGGTGAAGTATTACTATAATTTGAAATCCTACCATTAATTAATTCCCTGCTTAACAGATACTGTTAAAATACTGTGGGAAAGATTAAAGACTATGGCCTGAAAGTTTAAAATGAAGAAATGAGGTGGCACCTTCCCCTATTCCACCCTCCTTGTGTTGATCTGTGCTGCTCGTATTCTTCAGGTTAGGTGATAGCCTGGATACCTTCAGTGGTCACAGTGACACGTTGCCAACCAGCACGCTCCTGGGTTGTTTGAATTGCATCATTTCGACCCAGAAAACTAAACTGAAGTCTGCGCAGCTCTGCCTACTGACCGACAAGGAAAAACTCTGCCTTCCTCTCTGTGTTAGCTCTGACCTTCATTCAGTGGTTCTCTGAGATGATGCAACTCCCCCAAGAACACCCTTTTTTTGCTGGGCCAGTTGAATCTGCTGAATGGGAGGTTCAAGGGCAGCCTTGGGGAGTTACCACTGGGAGAATGGAACTGGATGTCTGGAGAGCAGATCAAGAAAAGTGTAGAAGACCAATCCTCTCCCTTTTCACAGCGATGAACTTTGAGCAGGGCTTGGTGTTTCATGCAATTGCACCGTATGTTGTTAGCAGCTGAGAGAAGGGCCTGGTGGATGGAATTACAGTCTTGCTTTCTCCCATCCTTATCTTTGTGGTTTTGCTCCTCTGGGCAGCTCTGATAGCACAGCCTTGTTTAGGACTCGAGTTCGTTCAAAAATGAAGAGTCCAGCTGATACAACTCATAAACTGATATAAACAACTCATACTGGCCGTAAAAAGTGTTTTGATGATATAAGCTATAGCAGTTTGATGAGTAAAACAAATTGTTCTAGCCAAAGCATTTTCTGTCTGTGTCTACACTTGGGATTTTGATAACAAAAATAGCACAAAATGTCATTGGTAGGTGTGCTGCCAAAAGCTTCCGGCCTGCGTTTGTCCTCAGAGCATCGCTTTTTGCTGCATAATAGATTATGTTAATTGGAAATATCTTCTACTATAACTTCTGTTTCTTCTTCCCGCTCTGAGCTCTTGCACCTAACTACTGCTTATCCTCTGCAAACGTATAGAAACAAAGAGGAACAAAGAGCCCGTGGAGGTGTGTGTTTCAATGCTGGAGTTTATAAATGCATCTAAGTGACATGGGCCTCCTTCCACTGACTTACTTAAGTACTTTGAAACAAAACACTCCCCTCCAAATGGTATCAGTAGTCCACATTACTTACAGGTGTAACAGGAGTTTCTGTATTAACCCCTCAGTCACCTACCAGCACAAAGGTACCTGCCAAGAGAAAATTAGGACAAGGAAGTGTTAACTGGTTTTCAGATGACATAAAAAATCATGCAAGGGCCTCTCAAACACAGTTGTACTTAACCTCTGATAGAAGCGTTCATCGAAGCATTTAAAACTCGCTGATACATCTTACGTAGACTTGCTGCATGTAGTGGGTAGTTAAATTCTCCTGTGGCCAAAGCAAGCCTTATGAATAGTTGACTGAAGGAGGTGATTCAGCCCTTCAGCTTGCAATGGCACTAGCCGGACCTTCCACGTCGTTTGGGTCCTTAAGTCCTGAGTATGATGAAATTTGCACTGAGCACAGGGAAGCCTTTAATCGAAACAGATCCCAAGTAAGGGCAAATAATGGATCTTCAGAAAGATGCTGTGCTCCACAAAAGCAACTGAAGGAGATTTGGAGAGATTGGAGGGTTTGATTACACGCTGATGATACTCCCGCTGCACGCTGAGTGGAAGTCTAGCTCGATCTAACTAACAAAAAAACTGGAACGTGAGGACAAAACTGGCAGTGGCGAGATGTTTTGGGAGGCTGTTATTTACCAAATGCGACCAACTCAAAACTCCAGAGAGAGACCAGTATAACGAGAGAGGTTAATTGCCCCCAAATCACCCCCTTCTTTTCTAAACCTAAATGAAAATCTCTTTCTGAAACTTGATGAAAATTGTGCAAATGTGTCAGTGGAGCGTTGGATTAATAATTTTGTCTGGTTTTAGAGGATCAGTACCATGCAAGTTTACAACCATATTTGGATCGTTTTGGTTACCAAACTCTAAGAAGCTACATGGTGAAAAGCAAGGAAATTGCTAGAAACAGTTCCTAAAAAACAGCTGTAAAAAATATGTCGAGACTAGTTAGTAGCTGAGAAGGAGGATTTCTTTTCAGTAGATCACAAGCGTTTACTCTGGGATGACGTGTATGCCAGTTTATGTTTGCAGTGACATACATTACAGATTGAATCAGCATACGCTTACAGCTTTACTTTGTTAAGTCATTTTAGAGTTCGTATGCTTAAGTAATCAACAAGAATGTTTAATAACATTTAAAGGCTTTTAAAACAGATTATATGTTAATAAAATGCCTATCTGAATAATTCTGTAGGAAGTTATTTTTTAGGAGACGTGTGAAGAGAAGCTTGATTAATATTCATAAAATTAGTAAGCAAAAGATGTGATGAGCAGCTCTTTAGAGCTATAATTTACTAACATTGACACCCACCCATTTTTCCCCCACCCTAAATTATATGTCTCATTACTTACAAGACTGAGTATTGGTGGCATTACAGTAGTAACTCCAGTGTTAGGTTGTAGTAATTCTGTACAGTAACTCTGTCTTCTCCAATTAATTAATTCAAAATCTGATTTAGCATCCTGACAATCTTTATGACCAGGATTGGACCTAAATAAAGGTTAAAAGCAGGCAGACAGGCGTTCAAGTACTGGAACAAGTAGTGAGAGAAAAATAGGAGAGTACATGTAGTTGTGCAAGTAAATAAAGAAATTGTTGGTTATTTTTGGCAAGTGGTGGAGAAGCATGTGATGTCCAGTTGTGGCTGTAGCCAAGGATTTATCTTGGGGCTAACTACTTCATAGGCAAACAGTAATTCCTTTTTCGCCCCACATCAGCTGAATACTATTTAGGGTCAAGAATGCTGTTTGCAGAAGTTGGCCAGTCCTACGACCACGGATATTCAAGTGATGTATAATGTAGGGGCATGTTGTTACGGAGGGTGTACCCTGTTGTTTTGTCAAGAGCTGAGCAAGGCAACATGCTGGACAGTGGGGCACAGAACGGCAGTGGCGTTCGCTCCGTCCTGTTAGCTCTGTAGCAAGTGGTGTGTTTGGTGGCCTGTGGCTACCGTGGCAGGGACTGCTCCTCAGGGAAAGATGGCAGACTGGCTCTGGAAGGTTGGTGCGTCACAGTTGTTTTTCAGGGCTGGGTAGGGGAGTCTCTTTGTCTTACACAGCCAGAGCTCTCACTGAAACGAACCCGGGGTTGCCCTGTGCCCCCTCACATGGTCACCTTCTAGCACTCAGGTCTTTTCCCGGACGCCCGTTCTCATCACCCACGTTAGGTACCCGTGAATGTTATGGGAGTTGGCAGGGAATGAGGTGGGGAAGGTGGAAACCGCGTGGGTTTGATGGTTAGGGTTGCCGTCGCTGGAGAGGTTTTGCGGGTGCTGCTCAGGGAGCCCCCGAAAGCACGAGGTTGCCTTCCTCCCGGGCGGGCAGA
>NW_010232164.1:0-791 GCF_000690775.1 Eurypyga helias | reverse complement strand
GCCCGATTATAATCACTTTCCCCCGCGTTCCTAATCGTCTCTCCACCGGCTCCTGTGCAGATTCTAACGCAGAAGCGAAATCGTCGTTAATTAGGAGGTGATCAAAGGTGGGCCCGAGGAGGACCCCTCCGGGCGGTGGGCTCAGGGCACCAGCTGGGGCTCATTTCTCATCATGACTCAAGAGGGGAGGAGGAAATATATGGAAGTCAGGGCAGGTGTCCCTCTGTCATCTCGGAAAGGTTTTTTTAGCAGTGCAATAGGTGCCCCTCCTGCCTTTGTATACAGGTAAGTGCCCACGTCCTCCTTCCTTGCAGTGGGGAGGTGGGGTGTTGGCTTTGTGTCACATACCCCCATTTGTACTTCTTCCAGGTTTTTGTAACTCCCGGGCTCTGAGATCATAGAATCACAGAATGGTTTGGGTTAGAAGGGACCTTAAAGATCATCTTGTTCCAACCCCCTGATCGTTACCATAAGCATTTAATTTCCTTGAAAGAAGCAGTAATAGGGATTTTTTTGAGGGGCGGGAAGGAGTTTATCTTCCCCAAGCAGAATGTAGACTCTTGTTTTCAAATACTTAAGATTTATAAGGTTCTTACAGCTGTACTGCTCTCTTTTCCCTTTGGAATCTGACTGTGATTCCCCCTTCTCCCCAGCGCATAACAAAAATAAATTTTTTGGAAGTTATCGCTTCTTTCAAAAGAAAGGAAAAAGAATGGCCGAGGAAAGAAGCCTACAAGAGATGAAGTGCTGTTTCTCTGTGCCTCTCCTAACCAGGTTTGCTTGTCTGGGCC
>NW_010232163.1:0-524 GCF_000690775.1 Eurypyga helias | reverse complement strand
CCACCTTGAAATAGTTTCTTGAGTGAAAGCACCTCTTTGACTGGTATGGACCATTCAAAGTACTGGACCTTGAGTGAATGTTATGGGCCATCATCCTCCCAACTCTCTTCACTTCTGCGCACATGAACAGCACTGGTGAGATCGTGCAGGCCTTACACATTGAGGTCTTGGGGGTTGAGCTCTGGTGCTCAGCCACTGATGAGGTCTGTGCTCTTATCCAGTGCCTTGCTCGGGGCAGCCTTGACAAAAGTAACTGAAGGAGGAATACTCTGGTTTTAAGGCTGTGTAAACTATGAAGGGATTCTTGGAGATGTCTTTGCTGGTTTCACTGGAAAACCTCATGATCCCTGTTTTGCCAGATCTGAAACCTCTGCATATTTGGCATTCTTCTTCCAAGAAAGGACAGAACCCTTTGTGGGATTCCTTATTCATGCACTGGGGGGTCTTGAAGCCCTACCCAACTCATACGGTTATGATGCCCTTGGAAGGATCTTTGCCCTGTCTTTGGTTGGAGGTGGAATATG
>NW_010232162.1:0-548 GCF_000690775.1 Eurypyga helias | reverse complement strand
AGGGGTTATTAGGGCGGTATTAGGGCTTATTAGGGGGATATTAGGGGTTATTAGAGGGGTATTGGGGTTATTAGGGGTTATTAGAGGTTATTAAGGCGTTATTAGGGCTATTAGGGGTTATTAGGGAGGTATTAGGGGTTATTAGGGGGTTATTCGGGCGGTATTAGGGGTTATTAGGGCGGTATTAGGGCTTATTAGGGGGATATTAGGGGTTATTAGAGGGGTATTGGGGTTATTAGGGGTTATTAGAGGTTATTAAGGCGTTATTAGGGCTATTAGGGGTTATTAGGGAGGTATTAGGGGTTATTAGGGGGTTATTAGGGGCTATCAGGGCGTTATTAGGGCTATTAGGGCATTATTAGTGGTTTATTAGAGGTTATTAGAGTGTTATTAGAGAGTACTAGAGTTTTATTAGGGGCTATCAGGAGGTTATTAGGGCTATCAGGAAGTTATTAGTGACTATTAGGAGGTTATTAGTGGCTATTAAGCTGTTATTAGGGCTATCAGGGAGTTATTAGTGGCTAAACGGGGGTTGGTTTGGGATTTTT
>NW_010232161.1:0-257 GCF_000690775.1 Eurypyga helias | reverse complement strand
CAGCCGCCGCAGCACAGCCGGCACACGCTCCAGCAGGTTGTCGGAGACGTCCAGCTCGTGGAGGTTGTTCTGGGCCTGGAAGAGCTCCTCATCCAGGCTCACCAGGCCCAGCCCCGCGATCTTCAGGGACTCGATGTTGACAGCGTGGAAGGCCCCCGGTGCAATGGCAGGGATCTTGTTCCAGCTGATGTCCAGCAGCAGGAGGTTGGGCAGATTGAGGGGGGGCACGGCCCAGGGCCGGTTGCTACGCTGACTTC
>NW_010232160.1:0-306 GCF_000690775.1 Eurypyga helias | reverse complement strand
GGTGTTTGGGGGAGGTGTTAGGGGAAGGTGCTTTGGGAAGATGTTTTGGGAAGGTGTTTTGGGGAGGTTTTTGATAAGTTTTTTTGGGAAGGTGCTTTTAGGAAGTTTTTTTGGGAAGGTGTTTCGGAGAGGTGTTAGGGGAAGGTGCTTTGGGAAGGCGTTTTGGGGAAAGCGTTTTGGAGAGAATTTTTGGGAAGGTGCTTCAGGAACGTGTTTTCGGGCGAGGTGATTCGGGAAGACTTTTTCTGGGGAGGTGTTTCGGGAAGGGCCCTGGGGCGCGGGGCTGGGCGGGCACCTGCGCTCGCT
>NW_010232159.1:0-991 GCF_000690775.1 Eurypyga helias | reverse complement strand
CTCACCCAGCACACGCCAACCCAGGCAGGGAGGGGGCATTTCTGTCCCAAAACCAGGATGGAAGGCCAGGCCCCTCCTTTGCCCCACAGCTCCCCAGAGGTGTGGGCCAAGCCCCAGCGCGAAAGGGAGGGTGTGTTGGGAAGGTCCCGGGGGAGCAGCAGCTGCTCGGTGAGCACAGACTGAGAGCAGACAGCCCCAGCCCTTCCCGCCTCCCCCCGGATCAGGCCGGGACATCCGTGGCTTAACTGGCAAGGAAAATAGATGAGGAGAAGCCAACAGGCACGGGGTTTGCAGAAAGCTGGGCTGGAGCTGAGCAGCGCTCCGCACACGGCTTCGCTTCTCCAGGGAAAACAAGGGTGGAGAGTCCCTCCCCTCCCGCCTCCCAGCCAGAATCCGGAGCCCAGGGGGGGTGCTGGGGTCTTTAACCCCCTTCTGCGCTTGCCCTTGAGGAAAAAGAGGTGAATTGTGCCAACAGAGCAGCTCCCCGGTCACTGGGAGGATCAGTGCAGTTCCCCGTGGCAACCGGAGTCCCGGGGAAGCGGTGAAACCCCAAATCCCACCCAAATGAACAAAGCCGGATCCAGCCCAGCGCCAAGAGCCAGGAGCAAGTTCCCTGGTTAAATGTCACGGAAACACTCGATGAACCCGGGACTGTTTGGGGCCGTTTTGGGAGACACACACATCACCACCGGGTTATCCGGATGCACAGAATGCGTTGAATTCAGGTTCCGTGGGAACGTTGCCCTTGCTTGCTCAGCGCAGCAGGTACAGCCTGGCACGTTCCCACGGCTGGCGGTGGGAAAGGCGTCCCGCTTCGCCCGTGGCTTCGCTGGAGAACTTAATTCTTTCAGGAGCATTGCCTTAGCGCTGGGATATTCCAGTGAGGCATTTCCTGGCTTTACAGGGTCTTTCCAAAAGGAACCGGGCAGGAAACAGCCTCACACCAACCACCACAGTAACTCAGTCCCTCGTTCGGTAACAGACGCGACAA
>NW_010232158.1:0-224 GCF_000690775.1 Eurypyga helias | reverse complement strand
CTTTGGCAGCCAAGAAGGCAGTAACAGGCCGTACATTTTGGCAGGGCAGTCACAAGACCTAACGTTGTCACAGTATCAGTAGGACAGGAAAAAGGCCACAGGGCTGGAATCCTGTCCCTGCCCTCACAGGTTCAAGATCTGGCCTGCTATAGCAGCAAATATTGTTAAATAATGGGGTGAAAACACATCTCTGCTGTCCCAAAGATTAGCTTTCACCTGTCAAC
>NW_010232157.1:0-12049 GCF_000690775.1 Eurypyga helias | reverse complement strand
CCGCCGTTGCGGGTCGGCTCGGGCAGAGGCTGAGGGCGGCGCCGGGAGCTCCCGGGACCCGCAGCCCCTCCGGGGCCCCCCGGCACCGACAGTGCCCGGGCGTGCAAGGGGCCAGGGGGGTAGGGAGCGTGTCAGGGTCCCCGCAACCCCCCCAGCTCCAAGAGTTACCAGCTCCCCCCCAGGACAGCACAATCCGCCGCTATCTGCATCTGTGGCTGCGTTATCAGAGACTTTTGCATAATTGCATATTGACTTTACTAAATGGATCTGCAGAGCTGTTTAAACATCTCGCTCTTCATCCCGCGAACAGTTCTCCCGTTAAGGAAAAAAAAAACCCCAAAACCACTGCTAAAGAGCCTCGGGTTGCCCCTGCTCCCTCGTTTTGAAGCATTTATTAGGGCACAGGTGGCTCGTCTCTAAGTGGTTTGCATCCCACTCAGCGCGTGTGAGCACGGGCACGTGGAGGGGACCTGCAGCCGTGCTTGTGACAGCCGGGATGGGTGGCTGTCGCTTGCTTTGGGACATACAGGTGAAGTACGTGGACATTCGTGTCTCTATCTGAACTCCCTCGGTTCATTTTTGGTCAGCTATGATGGCCACGAGAAAAGCATACGTGGGTATATGGGTGTGTGCACACGATGGACTGCTCTAAGGGTGATTTAGGGAAAAAAACGCCCTTGTTATCCATTTCTAAAACCTCCCTTGGAGGAGAGACATTTTTAAAACCTCCTCTGGAAGGAGAGGCACTCGAACACCGGCATCCCCGTTTTCCCTACGCCTCCCCACTCACATCAGTGCCATGCAAACCACATCAGCCCTAAACCACAGGGCTGGGCTTCACCTCCGAGGCCAGGAGTGCTCATCCTCTGGTTGTCCCCCCGCCTTTGCTGCCCTCTCTCCATCCTCCCAGCTGCCCTTGCCCTTGAGCCTTGCAGGGGAAAGCGGCCTCCTCCTGCACCAAGGCTGGCTCCCCAAGGCAGCAGCTGTGAGAAGCAGGCAGGGAGGGGAAAAAAGCAAAAAGGAGAGAAGGAGACAGCGAAGGCTGTGCTTTCCTCCGAGCAGAGCGAGCGTCCCCTCGGAGGGGCCCCAGGAGCTGCCTGGGCCAGCCTTGGGCCTCCCACACGGCAGCAGCAGCATCGCCTCCTCCGCAGCCACGGTGGGGGCAACCCCGCGTTGTGGCTCAGCCCCTGCATCACGGCTTAGCCCCCAGCTGCTCTCCACCACCCTCACGCGTCTGTGGTGAGGTGACGACGAGATGTGTGGGGACAGAGCCGGGCCCGCGCGCTGGTTTCAGACGGGAAAATCTGACGGCCTGGGAATTTGGACCATCCTGCACGATGACGTGACACTAACAGTCATTTTCTGTGGCTTGTTTAAAGGGTTCATTAAAAGTTCTGCAGCGATCTGCCGTTGTCAAAAGTAAACCTTGGCCAGAAGAAACCATCAAGATGACCAAGCTGATCAAGAGAACCTTTTCTTCCAGCTTACCCCACTGAGCATGTTTTTTACCTGGAGTATATTAGCTTTACTTCAGAAGCTATAATTGAACTTAAAAGAAAATGCTCTACTGTACTTATCCTCAGGTTAGTCATGGGAACAAGACAAGAAATCATATAGGCACCCAAACCCTGGAAAGGGAGTATGTTTTTATGTGGAACCAGGGAAACATCTCATAGAGCAATCAGCTCAACGGCAACATTGTTTCTTTGCATTTAGTAGACTTTAGGTCAGTCAAATACTCTGTATTTTGTCTAAGAGGGCTCTCAGCATACTTTGAGGAGGGCTATCCCACCATTCAACCTTTCAGTTCAAATTTCCAAAGATGTTTTGCTTCTTCTCTCAATGTGGCAGTGACCACAGTCCACACACAATTTCGTATCTAATTCCTGCCAGAGATATAAACCATCTTCAGCAAATGTGGGCAGTAAGCCACACTTCAGAAATTCTCTACTGGCCCAAGACTCATTGAAAGCCACCAGGATTAAGTGCCTAAGTCACCTTTTGAAAAGGGCTGTACCTTTTTGAAGGCGGATATGCCTCACAGCGCACGTACACACAACTGAAGCAGCTTTGAACCTCTCAGTTGTGGAGCCAACAAAAGCATCTCAGTGGGCTCTACCCACCCAAGAGGTCTCCAGGAGATTTTGGGGACACTGAATTTTTTGCCTCACCCTTATTCTTCCCCAAAACACCACCTTTATGCCTCTCTGGGTGCAAACAGGAGCAGAATGGAGTCAAGTTTTCTGGGATGCATTTAGCCCTGGTCAGATAAAGGTGAACCATGGAGCGGCACTGACCTGGCTGTTGCTTTGGTCTGCCTCTACATTTTTGCCATTAAAATTTGATCTTGCTTGAGTGCACCCCCTGATGTGGGGCCGCTTAGTCAAATGGTGTGTGATGGCTTGCAGCATCAGCGGTGCCACCATAACGGACAAACATCTTATGAGCGTGTGTGCAAGACGGCAAATCCTCATTCCACAGCCAGAGAGCACTTAAGAGCAGGTGGTTTCCAAGGGACTCGACCAAGAAACTACATGGTGGCATGAGGAATAGAGGCAAGATCCTCTGCCTCTCCAGCCTCTGATTCAAGAGAAGCTGTTCCCACCCTGCTCTTTGTTAACTCATAAATAGCAACTCTGGACCTTGTCCCGATCTCTCCTCCCACAGAGTATCTTGCTTTATATTATTTTCCCCATATCATCCTAGATCATATTTCTTCTTTTATGTTTCCAAGTTGAAGTTTATTATAGTTTATTATAGTTGTCTGCATTGCTGATCATTTGTAACACTTCCTATTATTTTCCTGTCCTTGTTAGCATTTGAAATGCTTCTCACTTTGGTCCTCTTGTCCAATTTCATTGCTATACGGCTCACCCCATTTTTCTACCAAGCCCATTCTGCCTCGCCTTTGTTCTCACCAAACCTGAGGCCACTGCTGCTCCTGCTTTGCTGTAGATTAGGGTTTTTTCAGCCTTTTCCACACACACTACGCCTCTTTGTTGATGAAGAGACCCTCACCAGGTTTCACCAGGGCCAGCCTCGTTGTCCTTGCCATTAGTGTTATATTTCTAGTTATTCTTGCTTCTTCCCAAAGCCTTTGAAATCGTGTAGATACAATTTGATTCATTAGTACATTCAGTCTTGCAGTAACTCTAGCTTCTGCTGCACTTTCTGTATTAGAAGCACATGTTGGGTCTGTAAGTTAGGGGAAAGCTCCATGGTCTGTGTTAGGGGAAAGCTCCATGGTCTGTGTTCTCTCCTTGCTGAGCTCGAGTGGTTGGTGGCTTTCTGCCCTGGGTTTCCATACCTGGGAATGCCACCTCCTCCTCCCCCTCTACTGGTCACTACTCTTGTGAGCAATAATCCTTTCACTTTCTGTGCATCTCGGGACTGATAGACCTTATGACAGTTATATTTGTTTGCAGTTCTCCAGAAGAGCTGCAGATGTCTCGAATATTTCCTTACTGAGATGTCACATAGCTTCACGTAGGCTGAGATCCATCGGCAGCACTCTTCACTAGATGTCCTTACGGCACCTTTGTTGGCCTTGTTGGGTTGGGAGGCAGATACTCCCTCATTGCTTCTTCTGGCCATCAGGACGTGGGGTCATGCTCCTCCCAGAGGGACCATCTGGAAGGATTTCTTGACTTGTGTGGCTCCTCCCAAAACCATTCTCAAAACGCAATGGTGTGGTCATCAAAGATATAAAATGTGGATGGACACAGATTCCTTCCTTAGTTTTCCAGTGCTGTCCTGCTGCTGTTCTTTGTCTCCACAGTGTGTGGCTTCGGTGTCTTCACCTCCTTTGATTGATTCTCCACTGCCCAGTGGGTTTGTGTGTTCCTCCAACCAATAATAACACCAATCAATATTGGTGTTATTACCAGTAACAATAATGCCAACAATAACACCATCACAAACAGCCACTAACTCTCAGAGGAACTCTACCCCATGAGTACATTAAAGAACTGTGTTTTGAGTAAGAGACCTCCTAAGAAAACTCCAGTGTAGGACCACTTGTTGCTCTGGGCATGTAGTTTATTCCATTCCCTCTTTCCACTTTCCAGTGCTTTTTCTTACCTGTCTGTCTCTTAATATAGATTTTGTTTAGGAAGCCAAGCCTGCCTGCCTCATGTTTTCCTTTGGATCTGTTCCCTGCTCCTAGCCAAGGTTGCCTACAGATCCTGCTTTGAAGTTCTCGTACAACACATTGGCTGCACTCGGTGACTCTTCCCTCGGCTGACGTCACCTCAGGGGTCGCTCTCCAGAGGGTGGAGAGTCACATCGCCTCCACTTGCTTTGATCAAAATGAAATCCATTTACAAGTGCCTGACGAGCTGGCACAAACAGGCCTGCAGGTTTCTAGCCAAAGCTAGCCGACATAAAAATATCCCGGCTTTAACTTCGGTTGAGTCCTTCAACTAGTTAAGATGAGGCAAAGCCCAGAAGAAAAAACATTTCATTTCAATTTACGAGCACTTTCTGTTTGTTTAGCTCAAATGAATCCCTCATCATCAATTAAGCAAAATCAATGTAAGATCAGTTTAAATCAAATGGTGTCCATACAGGGTTTTACCTCTGTATTTTAAAAAAAATTAATTTAAAATCACACTTTGAATCACTTTCCTGCTTGGAAAAGGCCCATTTCTAGAGACCAGCTGGGCCCTGATTAGGAATGGTGCTCAGCTCCAGCAGGCCTGGGTGAAGATGGTAGAAGCAGATGGATCTCACTGATGCTGGAAATCAGACAATCCCAGCACCTCCGGCAATTCAGCCTGCACGTCCTTCAAACCCCAGTAAAACCTGGCTTTCGATTGCTGTTTCAGTGGGCTGAAGCAGGCAGTCTCTGTGTTAGAAAAGTTCATTTTTCTTTGTGATTGTATAGTGAGAGTCTGCTTGTGTTTGCTAAGCTGTTTTCCTGAACTCGATGAGCACAGCAATTGTCTAGGAGTAAAAATGAGGGGTTTCAGCTCAAAAGATTACCATCCACTTTACTAAGTTTTCCCCTTTCAAGTATTTATAACTATTGAGGCCTACATTTCAGGAAGGATGGAAGGATGGAAGGGAGGATGGGAGAGAGGGAGGAAAGGAGGGAGGGAGGATGGAAGGGAGGAAGGAAGGAAGGGAGGGAGGGAGGAAGGAGGTATTTGCAGCCAGCCAACTTTGTATAGTCCATCCTTTCTTTAAAACTTGAAGCCCTACCACAAGGAGGACAGGTCTGACCTTAGACAAGAAGTGGAAAACACGGTTTGAAATAAAATATGACTGAAGTGTTAGGGGAGTACCTTCTTTATGTCCTCAGTTCTTTGCTTCCCTGCCTTTTCCCAAACACTTTGCTCTGGCGTCCTGGATTCGTGCATGCGCCAGATGTGTGCTGGCACACTCACACGCATGCGCCAGCTGTGCCCCGGCACGCACCCTCCTGCCTACGCAAAGCCACCCATCGCTCCACCGGCTTCTCACCCACAGGAGGGGGATAGCTTGAATTTGTTTCTACATTTTCTTCTTTCGATTGATTTTATTCTTTGTTGTTAAGCCTGTAGTTCAGTTCTGCTGCCACAAACAGTTAACCTCATAGCGGGAACCTATGAAATGCTCCCTGAAATTATTTGGTTCTATCTCTGCAGCCTCCAGTTTTGACACCCAGTTTTTTCGCCTCCTTTAAGACCCACAGAAATGATAGGTTATCAAATACCTCTGGGATTACTGGCAGAACTGTTACCTTGCCAAAAAGAGGGTGCAGGCTTTCATAATGGGAAGAGAGGTCTGCAATAGAGAGAGTTTGAGCTCAGGCATCACGAGGCATCAGATAACCAACCTGGTGCCTTCACTTTTGCACCCGGTGGGATCTTACTCCCAGGCTGGTTTTATGTCAGCACTGGGATACAAAGGCAGAATTTACATCCACCAGCGTGCATTAACTCCTGTCCTGACCAGTACTAATTACCACTAATTATGTGGGACAGTGTTAATTCTTTTAGCAGCATTACTGCTGGCCTTACACTTCTGAAAGTGCCTTTGGGTGAGGTAGCTTACTTTGAAAAGATATTTATGTGGGGAATAAATATAGAGTAGCTAATATGCCGTAAATTTACACCACCGGATAACGGGCTTTAAAGTCTCTAAAAGACGGAGGTCTCTGAGCATGAAGACAGACAAACCCTTGTGTAAGAACTACTCAATAGAAAGGGTGGCAGGATCACCCTGTGTGATCTTGGGAAAGTAATTTTGATCTGGCATTTCTTTTGTGTAAAATTGGAAAAATAATACATCCCTAACCCTCTCAGGGGTATAATATTTATTTTCTCTGCCTTGCCAATCATTCTCTTTGCTTTTAAAAAACATTCTCCAAACCCTAATTGTTTTTATGTGTTTGCAGTATAAGACATAAAAGACATAAACCCATCATATTTTTCTATACTGTATTTTCCCCATTGTGTTGTACTGTTACCATGAGCACTTTGCCGTGCAGAGGCTCAGCTATTTGCGGAGAGGATGAATTAAGACCTTTAAAGTGCTTCAGCATCTTGGCTGAGTGGCACCGCAGAGCTGGAAGGTATCATTAGGCCAAATGGCTCTTTTCTGCGGGAGTGAGAAGCCCAGATTTTTCAATGGATTAAGGAAAACTGGCTCACGTTCCTCTCTGCCCCCATCCTAAAAATATAGGGCAGGAGGCCATGGCTTTGAATCACCAAATTCCCTTCACTCCCTTTGGTCTGGGCATTTCTGTCCTGACTTGGATGTCAGGGTCCAGGCTGGGAAGCCAGGAGATGTCCGATGACCCTGGTCCATCCTGGCCTCATTATCTCTGCAGTTCAGCTTGGTATTTCTCCTTCTAGAGTCTGCAAGGTGATGGTTAGGGCTCAGCAAAACAGAACTGGATGGTTCTGTTGGCATTGCTGTCTCCTCAGCAAGAACGCTGTAAGCTGGCGGTCTTCGACATCAGATCCACTAACATCTGGTCACTTTAACTCCTTTTGCCCACCCGTCTTTCTCAGATCCACAGGGAAGGGACAAAAAAAAAAAAAAAAAAAGAAGAAAAAGGGGCAGAATAGCTATGTCATTAATATGTTAAACAGTGAAGTGGATCTGTGAGGATTCCCAGCTTTCGGAAGTTTTTCTTAGTGGCAGGTCACGGTGTGCCAGTGTCAGGGGTGTGCTAGTGCTGACAGACGAACGATGTTTCAAAATCTGCTGGTGAAAGGCCGACTTGGTACCCTGCCAGGCTGCACGAGCTGCCGCTCCTCCGCGTAACCTGTGTATTCACCGAGCCAGGCTGACTCCAAGGGTTTCCCATCTTTGGATGGGACCTTTGCCCACAAGTCCCTCCTTCACCCTCAGCAGCAATCAGTGAGGTTTTGTCTGCTTCTCCCATCGCTGGCATTTCCTCGCTGCTGGCTTTTCCCTGGTTCCTGAGTGGGTGGTCTGGGTAGACATGGCAGCACAGTGCCGAGAGCCTGCTCCTGCAGCACTGGTGAACTCCGGGGCTCCTGAAGCCACCCCAGAGATGTTCTCTGTGTCCATCGTTCCTAAAGACATGCTTCTCTCCTTATGCTCCAAAAACTAGTAGATTGGGAAACCCTTTCCCTGGCATCACTCAACACACTGGAAACACTTCTTCCAGCCTTTCCTGCTGCCCCGCAGCAATGCCCATGTCAGGGTCTGGTGTCTCCAACCTCAGGTAGGCTGCCTCTTCCCCAGACTCCTTTCTGCAGGGCCTGTGTACTATATTTGGGTCTGTTTTTCTGAATATTTCTTTCAACAATATGTCCAGTAAGCTGTAATCACGTACCACAAGTGGGTTTTTCACTAAGTA
This sequence comes from Eurypyga helias, assembly GCF_000690775.1. NCBI lineage: Eukaryota > Metazoa > Chordata > Aves > Eurypygiformes > Eurypygidae > Eurypyga > Eurypyga helias. The sequence continues at coordinate 4,233 of NW_010232157.1, read as the reverse complement.
ATCTTTTACATCTGCAGATGGATGCCAAGGTTCTCGACTCTGCATAAAGCAATTATCCACCTGCTTTTTTGGCTTTTTAGAGGAAAGAACAGGAGCCTTGTTTGCCTGATGACAGTAGTGTGCAACCGTGCGTCAGTGCTTTCAGTGGCCTGGACCTTTGGCTGTCTCCTCTGCTGCCCTCCGCTCCGACTTTTACAAATAGGAGGCAACGTTTGGTCATTGCATTCATACCTAACTTTCATACTCACTTCTCCTTCAACTCCTAAAATTTTAAGCTTAATTAAAACAAACAAACAAATAAACAAAGGGAGGGAGACTGCATTTTTATCATGTTATTTCCCTTTTCCACTTCTCCCTTTCTGCCCATGACACTTTCTGGCAGTGGCTCCCTGCAAACCAGCACCTGCAAAGGCTCAGGTGAAGGGAACAGGATGGCTTATTCTCTTGCTTCCCCTAGTTTTAACTCACTCACCATTGTACTGACTTCAGCAAAGCTGCTCTGATTTATGGGGCTGTAAGCGGTGGGACCGTTGTCTGTCCTTCCCTACTCCCTGCCGGAGAGCTGGGCAGCTTCCGAGAGGCTTGTTGGTTCGTGTTCATTAACAGCAGCTGTCAGACAGCTCTCGCCGAAGCTCCACGTCCTTTCAAAACCATCACGGCTTTCTACTTCACGTAGAAATATGCAGCAGTTTCGTTTGTATAAAACCTGCATGAATAAAAATTTAATCTAAGGCTATCACTGCTCTAACAGCAATAATTCCTCTTAAAGGCTGAATACAAAGAATACTAAATACTGCCTATAAATAAGGCTGTATTTAATAGAGGAGAGAAGAGATTTAATAAGCTTACTGGTAAAATCTTCCCTGCCACTTTCAACGCCTAATATCGGTCTTTTTTCCTGACCAAAACTGGCTTGCTACAAGGAGAACTTGGGGCCCAAGTAAACTGATTTTTTAAGGTGAAGTCATTCAACTCAAGCTTTCCTTTCCAAAAGGAAGAGGAAAAATATCTGCTTAAAGGAAATATTAGTTAATCGGAGGACATCCCTTTCATAATAGAAGCTACTAGAGGATTAAAAAGGGGATTCTAATTATAATAGTTCCCTAATTATCTGCCTAACATCTCATTTTTCTGTCTAATCCCACTTTTAATTATATAGTACCTTTTTTTGCCCATCACACAACTGAAGTACTCTATTTTACTGAAAATAAATCCTTTTAACTGGCGATGTCAGAGAAGAAATATTGTCACTGCCCCCTGGAACGTGCGTGCTGTCTGGTAGGGAAGTGCCTTGCCAGTGGTTTTGGATAAAGCGCCTAGATGTGCCCTTTAGAAAGAGGCTCATTTAAAGCCATGCAGGTTTTCTCAAGCAAGAGAAAATGCTCTAAAACACACGGCTCTCTGCAAATGTGTCTGGCTGCAAAAATTTTCAAGCATTTAGCTTTGTTTTTCCAACTTCTGTGGCTTGGTCCCCCTTCCACCGATGTTCAACGAGGTCCCTGCCATGGACTGATAGCGGAATAGGATTTGGCCTTTGAACCAAGCCAGCATGTAATTTGCAGAACGGAAGCAATATTTGAGCTATGTTATCTATGAGCATCTGGTCATCAAGATCTTGCTTAGCGATTAGCGAGCTGAGAGGAAACCCTGTGGGGGGGGGAGAGGAAATCCCGCACGTGGGGTTCCCATTTCCAGCCCCGCCATGGGTTTCCTGCCCTATCCTTGAACAAATCCCAGTTCTCCGATTCCCGAGAATAAAAAAAGAATTACCCTTCAGGGATGTTGTCAGGCTTAATGGATGTTTATAAATCGCTCGAACAAAAGGTGTTATGTCAGTGAAAAGTGCTCTTCCCGATGATTATTCAAATGCTCATTAAAATGCATTTTGCTCCATCCTTTCCCTTGGGTCGTGTGGGAGGCAACTGAAAGATTTACTCTTTGTGGGTAAATTTTCGGTGTGGGAGCGGCAAGTTGAGAGAGTTAAGGACCTTTGGCACACAGGTAGGGTTTCATCCAAGGCTTTCTGGCTCCCAGCCAGGCTGCAAGCCCTGACAGACCTGGGGCTGGCAAGTTCCATCCAGGAAGACAAGCCAGGAACTAATGGTACCCAACCCCTGCTCAGATTTGCATGTATCATATCCTTAGCTTTTCTCCTGATGGAATTTGGGATCATCCTTTAGTGAAAATTATTCTTAATGTGTATTTAAGCATTAAAAATGAATATGCGTGTGTGATAAAACTTAGGGAATAATTTATAAATAGCTAACATAACGTGTGATACGGAGTACTCGGCTGCCCTGCAAACCTGCCCAAATGTCTCTACAATGCCAAGATGCTTCTTCTTTCATGGATGTTTCATTATGCCTCGCTGACCCCTTCACGGCAGCTTGGTCTGCCAGGGTCCGATGGCATTTCAAGGCATTAAAAGCTGAAGAAGACATGATACATCTTCATACTTTTCACTGCATCGGACAGCAGCTTGGCATCTGAGCTGGCAGTCTAGGCACAACATTTTTCACGCTCCGTAGCTACCTAAAGCTGCATGTACGACCACATACCCTCAAACAGCACCCACAATGAATGATAATTTTTTTCTGCCAACTTCTGAATCAGCAGCATTAGCTGTGGATATGAAAAATAGGGATTTCCTGGTAAAGAGTTTCTATCATAAATGCAAAGAATTTTACCCTTTTGGGCAAAAAGCTGCTGACAAGTAATAATTATTATTATTTCTAATTAAAGTGCACTTGCTCCTATCGTTATTTTAAAAGGATGGAGATACAAATTGAAAGTGGGGAGGTTTAGATTAGATATCGGGAAGAAATTCTTCACAGAGAGGGTGGGGAGGCACTGGGACAGGTTGCCCAGAGAAGCTGTGGATGCCCCATCCCTGGAAGTGTTCGAGGCCAGGCTGGATGAGGCTTGGAGCAACCTGGTCTAGTGGAAGGTGTCCCTGCCCATGGCAGGGGGGGTGGAACTAGATGGTCTTTAAGGTCCCTTCCAACCCAAACCAGTCTGTGATTCTGTGTGATTCTGTGATTCTGTGAGGCACAATACCTGCTCTCAGATACAGTCCTCTCCACTTGCACTTGTCACATAGAGCATTGGTAGTAACCCCTCCACCACCATTTTGACTTTTTTTTTCCCCACCCCTGGTAGATAATTCTTCTGTCGTGTCCTTCCTTTGTACCAGGCGGATCCTCACTGCCACTACAGCCAGCTGCTGGGATGAACTCAGCCTCCTCTAGTGTATTGCACAACCACAGGGACTAGCACCTCCCATGCCTTTTTGTAAAGGCTGAGCCTTTACAGCTTTGAGCTTACAGCTCAAAGCATGAAGCAGGGGTGAGTCAGGCTCCACGAATTTTTCTCCTCTATGCAAGCCCAGTCTGATCCTGACTGTACCCCAACCTTTGCTCTATACTCACTGGCAGGTGAGAACCAGGCCTGGTATCACCTTGTGCTTTACACTCAGCCAACAAACTGCCAGGTTCCAAGTCTTCCTTTTTTTTTTTTGCTTTTGCAGCTGGTCACTTTTTCCCTCTGGTACCTCTGTGCCTTCCTGGTGTTGCATGTTCATGTCTTGTCCGAGCCATCTTCCTGCAGGCCTTCCGGTGGCCTTCAATGCCTGCCACTCTCTCATTTAGGACTTGGGCATGATGTACACCAAGAAGCTGGAAGAATGGGAAGCACTGTGTCCATCTGAGCCTTCTCCTTCCTTTCACCTTGTCTGCATCCACAGACCACTGTGGCATGCACCGACTCTACCTTCTCCCAGCATGTGGAAAAGGATGCTTTCACTCTCATATTGCCTGGGCCATTCTTCTTTAATAAATGGGTTGGTTTAGTTTCATTTTTCATCACTTAATTTCTTAGATAATTCAAATAGCCTCTTCTGGGTATACGAGTGGTGAGACTGGCTGCTCTTTTAACAGATTTAGTTCATTCAGTCAATTACACTGGCAGGCAAACCTTTTCAGCACGTTAAACTATCCTGTGCTGTGGGCTGATACTCCACGAGGCTCCTCAGCCCCAGGACAAGGGGCACCATGACCTAACCGGGTGGGTGGACTGTCAATAGCAGGGTATGGAGAAAACTGCCCCTGGTGTGACACTCTAGCTAAATCTTGCACATGCCAGCACACACATCCTTCCCTGTCAAGTAATTAAAATGCAGTGGGCAATGATGGAGGAGCAGGAAGGTGGGCATGCTTAGTACATAGAGCAGGAGAC
>NW_010232156.1:1355-1794 GCF_000690775.1 Eurypyga helias | reverse complement strand
TGCGTCTGTGCCCTGCTCCCTGTGTGGCTGTGTGTCCATCCTGCATGGCCGTGCGTCCACCCTGTGCACCCTGCGTGGCCGTGCCCCTGCCCCATGCACCCTGCATGGCTGTGCCCCACACCCTGCGTGGCCGTGCGTCCGCCCTGTGTGGCCGTGCCCTGCACCCTGCGTGTCCGTGTGTCCATGCCGTGCGCCCTGCATGTGCGCCCTATATATCTTGTGTGTCCGTGAGTCCACACGCTCCACGCTGCGTGTCCAAGCATCCGTGTCGTGCACCCCAGACATCCGTGTGTCCACCCCATGCACCCTGGGTGTCCATGTGTCCACCCCATGCACGCTGGGTGTCCGTGTGTCCACCCTACGTGTCCGTGTGTCCACCCTGTGTGTCCGTCCATCCACCCTGCGTGCCCACCCCGGACATCCGTGTGCCCACCCCATG
>NW_010232156.1:0-239 GCF_000690775.1 Eurypyga helias | reverse complement strand
ATGTGTCCCCCCTGCGTGTCCGTGTATCCACCCTGTGTGCCCACCCTGGGTGTCCGTGTGCCCACCCCATGCCCTCTGGACATCCGTGTGTCCCCCCTCCGCATCCATCCCTCCACCCCATCCACCCTCCGTGCCCACCCCGCGCACCCGGCGTGTCCGTACGTTCCCGCACCCTGCTCACCCACAGGTTCACTCCACGCGCCCCGTCTGTCCGTCCATCCCCGCACCCCCCAGCCTCA
>NW_010232155.1:30351-53751 GCF_000690775.1 Eurypyga helias | reverse complement strand
TTCCTGGCTGAACCTAGCACAGGAAAGCAGCAGAATTGGAGGTACTTTCCATTACTATAAATAGTTTCTCAAATTTCAAACATTCAAAAATGCCTCTGAAATACATTGGGTAGAAGAGCTTTGATTAATGGTAGCTTTTTGACTGTGTCCTGAACCTTTACCTGCATACCAAAGATCAGTAATCAGATTATTTATATTGTCCTTTTTTGCCATTTGTGTTTTCTGTTATTAGTCCTGTGAATTTCTTCATATACGCATATCCTACGTCTCTATTGAAAGGGAAAGCTGCTCATCTCAGAATAATGTAGTGGCCAGAGCACTGCCTAACACACAGCCAGCATAAAGGCAAAGTTGCTTGATTCAAAACAACAGCTTTAATTTGGGTCTTTCGCCTCCAAAATGAGTATCCCAATGCCTTTGAAATATACAGTTTACCTTCCTTTTTTCTTTATGAAATATTCCGATGTCTTTCGGGGATGAACAGAAAATTTCTTTATATCTAAGTATGTTCAGAGAGAAAAAAAGCTTAGTTGATTTGATCTAAAATTATTTTGCTTATTAATTTCCCTCTGAATATTTTATATATCAAAGCATGCTCAGAACTGAAGAAAAGCATTCCATTTCAGGTAAAAGAAAATATTTCCCTAACATCAAAATATTTCCCTCCCACTTCCAAGTGGATTATCAAAATTCAAAAAGTAAAATTCCTTTCACACTGAGAAGAGGCACTTTTTAAATATATATTTTATGAAGTGCCAGGAAATGTAAAAGCCTTTATTCATGCTGCTTTTGTTACCGTATTTCATTCCTTCTTTCTATCCTCCACTTATATGGTCTAATCAAAGAATATCACATAATGGTCCTAGTTATTTCACTTCCTAGTGCATACCTGTGTACTTTTCACTTTAATCTACCTGGCTTCTGTAGTTTGTTAGACACTGTTCTGTCCCAGGTAGAAGCAGCCAGCTGGGCTTTCTTCTAACCTTCATATCCTTTCTGAGATTTAAAAAAAAAAAAAAAAACAAAAACCCAAACCTGAAACCCTTAAATGTATTTGCACAACCCAGTGCATTAAAATCAGATTCAGACTGTGCAGGGAGGTTAAGCAGGTAAAATCTTTCCTTAAGATGCAGAAGAAATACTTTCACTAATACCTTAGGACTTAGAGTACTGAAAGACACCCGATCCGATGACAGAGTTGACAGCCTTCATGGGCAATCTACCACTGGGCATCAAGGCAATGACATGAATACATTACCTTCATCTATCCAGTCACCCAAAGTGACGTAAATTGATACAACTTGCAGGTTCTGAGAAGTTCATAAAGCTAGGTACAATGAATTATGTGACTCATATCTGTTGTCACTCAGAGAATATGACGCTGTCAAGGCAGAATTACAAGTGGTAAGCCAAAAATTTATGACAATGGGGTGGGGGAAAAGTGCGTTTTTTGTAAGGGAATATGAGGGAGAAAGGCTTCATACAACAGCATTTGGACAACATCAGCCATGGCCTGAAGACACCCAGCATTATAGTGTTTCACACTTTTTGAATAACATATGCCAGACTTGAAATGTACCTATGGCTTTGGTCCACAGGCCCAGATTCCTGCAGAAGCTGGTTCTACATAACATATTGATCCTGGGACTGTCTGCTCTTTCCTTGGGTGTCCCTGCAGCAATACAGCTACACTGAGTTCCTCTGAAGAGTACCTGGTTAGTCAAATTCTTGAACAGACCCTAAAGGGAGTTTATAATGACCCTTCTATGGCCTTCCTCACCTCGTATCAAAGCAGCAGCCAGCAACATACCTCAGCTTCCAACAGGAGGGTTTCCAACAAATATGAACTGGAGACATAAATGTTTAATAGCATCACAATAAGAATGTTGCTGGAGAGGAGGGGAAAAGAAATGCTAGGAAAGGGGGCATTTAGGTTCCCAATTAACACAAAACTCATAGTCTATCCACTCCCACTCCCTCATCTGTACTACAGCTGTCTGTTGACCCATGCTTAAGGTGGAGATAAGAAGACCTACAAAAGGCCACTGAAATATCCTGGGACTGTATCAAATTTCTTTCCTTGGATAGCCATTGCTACTCCAAATGTGACTGTAGTGGCTAGTTCTGCTCTTTCTATGCAAAATTACAGACTTAAAGAACAGAATGACTTCTATGAAAAGAGAGGGAGAGACAAGAATCAATAAAGATACTTGATTATCTCTAATACCAAGTTTCCCAGAGAAAAATCAAGGTTGACATTTTGGGAAATAATAGTGAAAAATCTTGCTATGCCAATGTATAACTTCCACTTTGTGAACAAATGCAAATGTAATCAACAGAAGAAAATGGTTCATATACAGAAAGCAGCAAATTGGGCATTGCTTATTTGACAGAGCTATATAAATTACCATCCATCATGATCCCAGTACTTTTTATTAAGCTTCTCAACAAGAAATATTTTGGCAGCATCTTATTAAAAATATATATGCATTCAATGCTGTTTATCTTCAACAGTTAGAATTTGGCAGGGCAAAGCACGAAGACATTAAAACAAAGTGGAGAAAATGGAGATCTGATATTAAGAAATGCATTGTCTGATGTTGAACTAATAAATATAGTAATGTCTTTACCTGATAAAATTCCTTTACTTGGAATTCTGGGTTATATGCGGAGCCGCTACTCCATGAAGGTATTCACGTTGCGCCACAGTAATGCATTCCTTACATCTTCTAGTAAACAGGCATTTGATTAAGCAATGTCACAGACTGAGCCATAGATATGCAATCATTTGATAGGCTGCAGTCTCCACTCCTGCCAAAAGGTGTTTCTTCTCACCCTTTGTTATGGTCTCTCTTTGGGTTGTTCAGGATCCTTAGCCCAGCACAAAGAGACACTACAAAACCCACAAAAGTATAAAGCAGTTATTTACTGGGTAACCCACAGAGCAAATATCATAGCCAGAGCGTGATGAGCTACGAGGCTAAACATGAGCATGCTCACAACCCTGATGAGGTGTCTGGAGGGTCTTTGCTAGCCAGAGAGGAGGGAAAGTTTCCTTACTGGAAAGTAGTTGCTGCTGAGTTGCTGTCTTACACCAGCTCCAGGCAAAACTGGTGACCCTGACAAATCCACTTGATGACCTGATGATTCCCAGTGAGGTCCCAGTTAAACTGACCATCCTGATTAGCCTTGTTTTGTTTGTCTGGTTGGTTGGTTGGTTTTTTATTATTTTGAATCTTGCATCTTTTCATGTTGGTGATCCCGACCTTGCAGAATTGAGCTACTGCTGATTCTGTCTCAACAATCCTGTCTCTGTGTACAGCATTTAGATTCTTTCCTGTCTGTTGACAACTCTTTCCGAGCAGTCTGCGTCCAGGTTATGCCTCGTGCCATAGCAGAGCAAGGCCTCGGCTGCCTGGTATGCAGAAACCGGACAGCCGTGTGTCTATGTGTGTGCTAGCTGACAGCACGAGCTACGGAGATGAGGATTGACACCACTTTCCTCCTTAGGCTGCTCGTTTCCCCCCGCTCTCTGCTGCTGTCGCTGGGCCTTGTGGAGTTGTGCGGTGAGCTGCCTTGGTTCAGGGAACTGGAAACGGATCCAGATGCTGGTGCAACGAAGCTGCTTACTGCAGTCCAGTGAGCAGGGCTTCATTTTGTGAACTGGCACACTGAATGCAGGGAAAGCTGCTTATGGAAAGGTGTCAAGGTGAACAAAGAGCGAGGAAAAGGTCAGAAGGAGAGGAATACTTTATTAAAGACAAAACATTATAAACACTATATTTTATAGGAACACTATATTTACAGGGAAAAAAACCCATATAAATTTCCCTCACAGGCTTCTTTTCTAGCTACTCTACAAGACAACTTTTTCAGCATCTCCCTGCTATTAAAATTGCTCCAGGTTCTTCAAAATTCACCATTTTGAATCATAGACTCACAGAATGGTTTGGGTTGGAAGGGACCTTAAAGACCATCTAGTTCCAACCCCCCTGCCATGGGCAGGGACACCTTCCACTAGACCAGGTTGCTCAAAGCCTCATCCAGCCTGGCCTTGAACACTTCCAGGGATGGGGCATCCACAGCTTCTCGTTGTGTATATTTTTTAATTTGGTGGATGACTTATGAGTGGGAGGTCTAATAATGCTGATTGACACAAACACTGAAGTTCTTTCTAGGCAGAAAGTCCTGCTTTCCAGAATTGGAGCTCAGTCCTACAGGAGACCTCAGATTAGCCTACATATCCAGCACTGCCCAATATTGCTGTGGTTTCAAGAACCCACTGCATTCTGTAACAGCAGATTTCTACCAGCTTGCTGAATACACTAAACTGCATTTCTTTTTTTGATTCAGTTAAACAGCAGAGCAACAATATCCTTTTGAGTCTGATTTAATAATTTTATGCAAGTTCCCATTCAGTAGATTTCATATTCTGTGAATAAGCCACATGCATATTTCTTTGTACAATGTTAAAATCTCTATGGAATTGAAAGATGCACACCTAGAAATGGACTATATTGTCATCTGGTTATTTTGCTTTGAAGTGAAGCTATATCTATGCATTTTGTTTACTGATTTATAAACTTTAGTTTATTATGCTTAAGAAGTTATCTATCCACCCCAATTCATGTAAAGAAAACACAAATATTTACTAAAGCATAATTAGAATCAAGCTCAAGGATTTTTTTTTTATTATTATTATTATTATTGAACATCTGGTATATGGATTACAGCTATTCCCACAGACACATATTCAAAGAAAAACACATTTCAGCCATCTTTGGCTGAGTTTCTGAATCTATTTTAGCAAGTGATATTCTTCCACAAACAAGTTTTTCTCCATTATGCAGAATTTACTCCCTTTTCAATTTTAATATTTTATTTGAACAACAAATAAAATAAGCAGTCCTTCTACAAATACATCAAGATGAAGGAAAACCAAATTTTAAATAAAATAATTCTGTAATATATTCAAGTAAATTGGAATGTAAAGTTCTGCAAAACTGTGCTTAATATATTATGAGTCTGATATACTTTGTGAAATTAGAGACACCCGGTTTTGTCATTGCATTCCAGTTTATATATAACACAGTCACATGTGACATGAATGTATTGAACAGAACCATAGGAACAAAAATAGGAGAAACAGAAGAGATCTGCCAGTACCTCTTGTCCCTCTTTAGCTGATCACTCTTGCAGCCTGTTCCTTTGGCAGCACTCCTATAATCTAAAAAAACATACATTTTTGGGAGAATATGTTTTTCCTGTTATCCTAGATCTCCCTGCTTCAGCTTGTCATTACTTTGTTTATATTGAACTTTTTTCAAACCCAGGCTGTCTCCAGTAATCTTTTTCCATCTTGCTTTTTGGTACCAATCTTGGCTATTATGATATTCTTTGCTGGTACCTAGCATTTTGTACCTAAAGCCTCAGATTTCCTCTTACCAGACAAAGACAAGTGTCCTTTTGCTCCACTGGATTGTGGTGTAGCAGGCTGGTGCAAGTTGGTGCAGCTTTCAAGGGCACTGAAGCTCTTCATGGCCTACAGAAGTACAGCCAGGCTGAGTTGTGTGACACTGTGGGCTCCTTGGTGGTCCTTGCCATGCCAGAGCAGCTATCCTGGAGTACAATATCTATCTTTAGCGCAGGGGGTGTATTGGAAAGCAGCTTTCCAAATAGCAACAATTTAGATTACTCTGTTTATCTATCTTTTTAGGTAAAGAACGTGGTAAATAGGACTGCCTGAACAAATGGAAGATGGTAGCTTGAATAACAATGTCTCTGAAACGGAATTAAGGAGCACAACTGACAGACAACTCAGTATGAGTTCCCATGTTGTAATGTGGCAATTTAAGGTTAACACACTCCTTGGTTGAACAAGGAAGGAACACAGATGACTTAACTCTGCATAACATACTTTTACTTTGGACTTGAGGCTGCAGTAGGTAGACCTGAGTTATATCACAGTCCCCTTGCCTTTTAGCTTTCTTGATTAAATTAATGTTCTTGTTCAACAAGACCAACATCATGACTCCAGTCCATCTGTCATCTCCTCATGTGCAAGTTTTGTTCTGCAAATGCAATTCACCTTTTTTTTGAAGCAATAACTTAATTGACTAGTGACGGACTAGTTTTTACTAATGCAGATGTGTTTCATGTAGCATTTTTACTAATGCAGATGTGTTTCATCTGAAAACCATATTAAATAGAGGCAATCCGTATGTTCCTAACCTTATCAACATTTTCCAGACTGACTGTGACTGATCAATGAACTACTTCAATGGCAGAAGGCTCAGAGAGGTGGACGGAGTGACATGCTCATGAAGCTCAGAGACGGATGTAGGGAGTGATCATGGCTGTTGCAAAGGAATCTGAACTTAACAGAAGTGGGACTGAAGGACAGTCTGCCTTCTAGATAAATGTCTGGATCAGCCAGCTATATTGGTGGAGTGGATCAACTTGCTGTATTAGTTGGGTGAATCCACCAACCGTATAGATGAGTGGATCAGCCAGTTGCATAACTGTTTGCTGTTTGCCCCTCAGTTGATCAAGAACGGAAACAGACATGCAACTTGTAGTAGAGCACCTAGCACGTAGTGTGACCAACACAGACTACAAAAATCTGCACAACAAATAAAAAGGACTTTGAAGAGAGCAACAGACTTGATCTCGATTCAGACCTCACAGTCCTTCTCAGAAGTTGAGGATACCCGAGTGTCATGATGGTGACCATGATATAGAGAATTATGTTAGTACTGTGATTTAACTATAGATTACAATTATTATACACTGATAATTTGTACCTGTCTTATGATTTATGCATGTTGCTTTATCCCCCTGAAAAATCAAAATCCAATGTAATACCGAAAGAGCTTTCAATAAGTAAATTTGGTGTTAAACTCTAAGTCCTCCATGTATGAAATAGCTAATGCAAATTGGTCAGAATATTGGACTCTGATGATGATACAGATTTGTCATGTCTGCATTCCAGACTTTATTTCACTGTCAGTATTTGTGTCCTGTATTTGATCTCACTTTACATATGTTGACTTAGTTGTTTATGTCTCTTGAATGTGGAAATTTCCACAGGTGAATGTACTTCATTTACAGTAAAGATTCACAATAATTCCGCTCGTCTTTGCAGTGGTTTCTCAAAAACTCATCACTCACTGAGCCAGAAAAACAGAGGCATATAACAAGGATACCTTGGTATAACAGCCTTTTGACATATTTTGTAGGTTAATAATATATAACTTGTCAATATATGTGTCTTTGAAAGACCTATGATTCCAAAATATAAACTCCAGCACAGAAGGCTGGTCCTTAAATTGTGCAAATGAATTTGTTATCCATATTTCAAGATTACTGAAAAAATAGCAAAAGTTAGAAGAGATACACCAGCAGTATTTGTGGGCTGGAGGAAATGACATATAACAAATGGCTTAGCTCAGTCTTTTTTTATCTTTTCAATAAGATTTAGGTTAACTTGATTGTACAAATACTTCCACAGACAGAAAATATCAGTTCCTGAGATGATTTTTAACCTTATGGAGAATAGCATAGTAAAAAACTGAAGCCATGGAATTTCAAATTACAAACATTGCATAGATTTTTAAGTGTGCAGATGGTCATCCAATGGGGCAAATTTCTGAAGGCAGTAGTGGATTTTCAGTCTTTTGAATTCTTTCAGCTGAACTCGGATACCTACCTGGAAGATGTGTTTTTGACAAAGACAGTTTGCTACACTTAAGAGGGAATTACCTGAGAGAAATGTAATGGCCTCTGATTACAGGACATCAAACTAGGTAACTTAAAGGTCCCTGTAAGCTTTACGCTCTGTGAATCTATTTGTTCCTGTTACGTTGTACAGAGGTGCATAAACCCATCCCATAAAAAACCTGAGACAAGTCCAAAAATTCCACACCCCACACCCCCCTCCCTGGTATTTAAGATGTGGGACCTAGAATTGTAACAGACCACTGAGTTCATCATTTTTAGTCTCTGTTTCAGACATGTCACAATATTTTGTAATAATTTTGGAAAGAGCCTCAACTATTCCTACTGAAAGGCTGTTACAGAGCCTCATTGCTCTGCTGACTGAATTTCCATCCCTGGAAATGGGTAGCCCCATTCATAGTTACCTTACATCAATTCATTCTCATGACAGCATTGTCCTTCAGCTTATGCTCTTGGTGTATGTGAACATATTTATGTAGAACAGTCATATCTATACTCAATTTTCAGATTGGTGGAACTGCAATCTTTTTTAATGTCTTTTCTGATAATACATACCTCTGTTCTCCTATTTATCCCAGCAGTCCGTCTCTACTTTTGTTTCAGTCTAGGCCCATGAGTGCTGAAGGATGTTTGTATTGTTTGCTGTATTTTATTCCCTTTTTTCTTCTTCATCACAGCTCTCCTATTCCTTTTTCATCCTTCTCTATTCTCTGTTCCATGATCTGACCTATTTTTCATTCTTCAGTTGCTTTCATTCACTTGTTTCTTTCCTTTCTATCCATTCATTCTGCTCTGGTTCCTTATGCATTCTATCAACTTGAGGTTTTAGAAATGTCAATCCATCTTAAATCAAAGTCTATAGTTAGGTTAGCATCCTGTCTCCAACAACGGCCAGTGACCATAAATATGTAGGTAAAATATTTTGTTATACTTCTGTGGAAATTCTCTTAGTCTCTGGTAAATTAGGATTCCTGGGTTAGAGATGTCTTTGTATTTCATAACACGATCAACTTTTCTTCAACAAATCAGAGAGCCATTTACTGAACTACTGTCAACTTTACCACAACAATTGGCACCAAAGTGTTTCCAGAGTTTAACTACATCTTATATGTCTTTATATTTTAATCTAGTTGTGTGAATCTAGTTCTTATACTGGAACTGACATTGCACAGCTCTTCATAATCATCTGTCTTTACCAAACTGAAGAGTACTAGTCTATTTAATTTGATTTTGTACTGAAACTATTTTAGTTGTTTGGCTACCCTTCTCATTCTTTTATGTTTTCTAATTCTACTCCATCCTTTTTCAGAAAGTGGTACTGGAACTATAGTACTCCAAGAACAGGTACACTTTTCCTGTGTACATTGAGATTACCATGTTTTTTGCTCCATTTTATTTTAACCCCAGAGTTACCTGACAGACTGTTTTCTCTTCTGAAGATCTTTGAAGACCTTTCCTTAAGTGGTAATAATCAATTACTATTCAACACATATGCAGTCAATCACTGTATATAATATTAGAGTTGCTTCTTTACATCATTTTACATTGGTTTTACACTGAATGTCTTTCTGCTCCTTCACTCTATCAGTCATTCTCATAAGACCTTCCTGCCATTCAGTCCTTGTCTTTAATATCCCAAATACTTTGAGGTATCAAACTCTGTCACCTCAATATCTATCAAAACTCCACAGCTTTTATGAATATGGTGAGAACATTCTACTCCACTTGAAACTTCCATGTATGCAGAAAATTAATCCTCAATTCCAACTTTCTAACTGTTATTCAGTGATGTGAAGGACTTGCTTCTTATCCAATCACAGAATAAATTATTGAAGAACATTTGATGACCAATCTTGCTGAATGTTTTTTGGAAGTCTAAATAGACTTTATGAATAAGATGCCTATCCTTTCTAACACTTATATATATATTTTTAGAGATATATGATACATAATGTAACCCTACAAATTTTTCTTGACCTTCCCAGTGCCTGACATATGACTCCTCTAATTATATTTTTTATCATGATTGCCACTGATTTGTCTGTATAAGCATCAGATGTATTGGTCTGTAGTTAGTAGTTCCCACTAATATAATTAAAAATTATCAGTGTTCTGGTTTTCTGGAAGTTTTATGTGAGAGGTTACAAACCTGAGTTACTAGTTCAGCTAGTTTACCCTACAGCTTCTTAGGAATGGCTTGGTGATAATTGTCTCGTGACAGTGATTTGATATTACTGGCATTTTTTTCTTTGAATATTCTACTTACATTTCAATTTAAAATTTATTCTTCCATGGCATCTCCCATGCCATAACCTGTAACCCCTATCCTCTAATATATGCTGTAACCCTAAAACCCTAAACATAAACTTAGGTGTAACATCAGGGTTAGGATTCAGTATTTTTTTTGGTGTGGGTTTTTTTTTTTTTTTGGGGGGGGGGTGGGGGGAGGAGGGCTGTGTTTAATATTAAATTGAGGATTTGATTTAGTGGGTTGAGATTAACAGGGTATGGCTAAGGATTGTTGACAGGCTTAGTATTAAGGTTTGCAATGATGATTATGGGTTTGGGCAAAGTAGAACTAGTATTCAGATTAGGATTAATTTTAGGAGTTATTGCTATGCTTGCAGCCAACAATTTGGATTATGGTTTGGCTTTATGTTTAGAGTTCAGGGGCACGGTTTGAGTTAGGGGCATTCATGGTTGGAACTACATCTTGCTGTTATTGTTTAGATTTACATAATGGGCTAGAGTTCAGTGACTGGGTTTGGATTTGGCTTTAGCATTATGCTTGGGTTTAGGGTTAGGGGTAGCTTTTAAGGTTAGGTTTAGGATTAGGGTAAGGCTGTAGTTATGCTTTAAGTTTAGATTTTATGTTTTAGTTAGGGTGCAGTTAGGCTTCGATTGATAAATAGGATTAGAGTTAGGCTTAAAATTTGGGTTAGATTTAGGGTTTGGCTTAGGGTTATATTTAGTTCTATGTTTAGTTTTAGGATTAGGTTTAGATTTAAGGATTAGGGATATTGTTTGATTTTGGTTAGGCATTATGGTTTATTATTAGTCATGTTTTTAGGGATTGTTATGCTTGGAGAGATTATATTTGTAGCATTTGTTTGGATCCCACCAGTTTTTATCAAGGCTACACTGACTTGGAATTTTTCTGTCTCTATATTTGGAGCCAAATAGACAGTTAAAAATATTCTTATGGATAAGAAAATCAGATATATGCAATTTGGTTTAGACGAGAAATTATCTCAAGTACACACCCAGATGCTGTAAGCATTTTTGTGCTTATTTTCCATTACAGCCAGTTAATGAAAAGTTTCAGTAAAAGCACAATAAAACTTTTGGAGTTACTGTGTATTAAAGAGCTGATGGTGTGATAAAAGCAGCATCAGCTCAGGCAGAACACAATCAGAAACGCAAGTGATGGCAAGGACCCAAACACACTATGTGAAGTTCAATCAAGATATTATCCAGCCTGCAGAAATCTAAGTTAATCACATGAAATCCCTTCTGTCTTCAGAAAGAATACAGCCAGATGACAGCAAAATCGAAATCATGGCAAACATAAACCATCCACCACTAACATAAGCAATGAGAACCTAACATTTCTGTAGATACTTGGATTGATTAGATTGGCTTGGATTGCATTTGATGAGGTACATACTTTTAGAAGCCCAGACTGCTTTACAAAATTGATGATTTTGTAGCAATAGAGCTTGGATAGCAGTCACAAAAAGTACAGCAACAAATACAAGCAAGGCTCCTAGTTAGTCAGGATATGTTTCCAGAAGCGTAGTCATCATTTGGACAAAGTTATCCTGGAATGGATTAGGAACTTACCTACTGTTATATCAAGGTCCTGTTTCATGTATATCCTGAGCTTTCATGTCACCTAAATTATTACCAAGGAACACTGGCTAATGCATTTGCGATAGTCTTTTTTTTTTTTCTTCCCCTGGTGAATGTAAAAGAGCAGATTGCAGAACTGTCACTCAGCAAGCATTGCTGTGACCCTCTAAAGCTCAAACAGCTTTACTGAGCTTGAGGCAAAATGCAACAAATGCTATGACTTGACAGCCATCCACAGCTGGACACCATTTCACCTTCAGATCTGCAAGGCATGGAAATAACACACCAGGTTTTGGTACTATTACATGTTTTGCCCAAGTATTTATATTAATGTAAAAAACCACCTAAAAATTGCCTGCCAGATGTTTCAAAATAAGCACAAAAGAGACAGCAGCCTCTGTAGTGCTCTATGAACATCTGGAATTGATGTTAATACCTTCTGAGAATTTAGGTTGTACAACTACCTTTGGATGCTGATGCAAACTTGGCCTTCCTACACGCAGATGTGGAAACATTGGTGATCACTTGACGTAATGGATTGTGTCCACACAGATCTGTTTGACCTCTCTGCATACAGATTAAGTTTAAATGAACAAAAAATATACTTTTATAAGGCATTGTTTCATAGCAAAGATTTAAGAATGAAGAATTATTAATGCTATGTAATTACTACTAGTTTTTTGATAGTTAAAATTAATTCTGTTAGCTCACCAGAGAATCTCTGGTTGGAAGGGCTCTTTCTTACAGTGCAACAGCTTGCTCAGAGTCTGGGCCAAAATGTCTGGCCATAGCAATTCTGTGTCTTATAAGCAGGATTCTGGTTCAGCTTGGTGTTCGTGATGTTACTCTGTGATCCCAATGTACTGACACAGCAGACGTAAGAAAGCTCAGTTACAGATTTACGCCACATGATTGTGGGAAACTCTCTTTTTTTCTTCTTCTATTCAATTCTGAAATTGAGATGATATTTCTGAAACAGTTGATGTATCTCCCAGGTGCTAAGATTTGATAACCAGTTCTTGCTTATGCTGCTCAATACAACACAAAGTAAAATCTGCAAATGTAACACTCGTTCAAACTGTATATGTGGAAGGCAATATTGCATCTTTGAGGCTACTGCTCTGCAGTGGCCTGAAAGTCCTATGTTTGCCTGAGCTAACAGACTTTCCCTTGTGCAGAAGGCACTGCCTGCGTGTTGTGCTTCCTGCAGTGTTCCACCATCATTCCTTCCCATAGATACACTGTTACGGATTGTACAGTGTGCTGAGAATTTAAGATAAAGATGCTCCATTTTCTACTGACATATACACATTTTTGAGTTGGAAAAGGGCTGCTTTCACACTGTTTTTCATGGACATTCTGCTGACTTTAATGGAATGAAAGCAATTTGAACGTTACCAAATTCAGAGAAGAGTTACTAGACCAACATTCACCTGATTGCATGTAGGCTTTTGCAACATTGCAGTGCATATTGCAATAATGCTCTTGAGGACATTGCACTGCCTAATTAGATGTCTAAAGTACCTTTAGTTGTCTATACTCCTTTCATTGCCAGGTAGAGAAAGAGATAGTCCCAGAGTTAGATTCTTCTGATCTGAATGTGGGTATCTAAGATAGATCAGATAGTTCTGAAAAGCTGTTCAAATTTATAGCAGATGAATCTCAACCCAAGCATTCACAGCATGTTAGTTTATAACATGGTTTGATTTTATAAAGAATGGTGTGACTGGCATTTTTGTATCATCATTTATATTTCCATGTCTTTGTGTCATCTTGTTGTTGTATTAAATTGTGTGAGACACCATAGAAGTGCTTTGTAGTCAGTCAAGACTTTTTAGTGTGTTGTTCTTTTCTTGTTGAACATATTGCTAAAAGTAAAACAAATGCATCTTTCAAATGCAGGTAGTTTCAGTTGCAGTTCATCTTGCTGTCCTTTGGATCATATATTGTACATTACAAAGGCCACCATCTATCATGTGTTTCTGTCTTCCACCTATTAGTCTGTCCATGGTGTCATGTGGATGTCACTTTATGATGTTAATGTTTACAATTTGATTTTTTTGTTAAAAAAATAAATAAATCCACTTTATATTTATTTACATCTGGTTTTACGTGTCAGTAGACCAAATTTCCACAGTGATTTTTTTTTCCTTTTTGAAGTCACATCCCTTCCAATTTGTTAGAGGTTCACCATCCCCAAAAGTTTTTATGCCATTATGTAAGGTATATATCCGATCCTATTTTAGCCATAATCTTGCACAAACCTTATCACCATAAATATGAGCCCTAATGACATTTTTCCAAGTCACTGGTCCAGTAGGATTTTACTTGTAACTTTAGAACAAAGTCCTCAAGGGATGACAGCCAATTACACTGCAATTGTCCAAGATCAGTTACTATAGCCATGGTCAATTTTGTAAGCATATGTTTTCCTGGATTAGAATCTGTAAGTTTTTCTGCCTGGGTGAAATCTAATTTTCTGTTTCACTTCTATACTGAAGAAAGTGTCTCTTTCCAGTTTAGCTATGTGAATGTCAAGCTAATTCTAAAGTAATTATTTTCAGGTACACTTAATTCATCTCCTATTTTTACTGGCTTAGATCAATGCTTTAATCAAAACTTCAATGGTCTCAAAGGTTTTCTTGTTGTAGCTATTTTTTTGTTGACAGTTTATAGCTTCTGTGCATTGGCAGTTTGGAAGTTAGTATGTTTTCCCTCTACTCCCACCTCAGCTGTGTGTGAAAATACTGGTAAAAGGGATCTTTTTTCTATGTTATTAACCTGAAATGGGATATAAGAGTAATTGATGGATGGATTCAGCACTCATTAACATGCTCTGTAGCTGTTGGACTGCAAACATGTTTAAGCATCCTGGCTTGGAGAGGAAAAAGAAAAATAAAAGGGCACTTGTACTGTATTATTTATGTTTTTCCCTTATATCTGGATCCAGATTTACTCCCAATGAATCCATCAATAATAATTAGCATGATGCCAGTGGAAGGATCACACAGCCACATATATGGCATCTTTTTACCAAAGTATTTGTGTTTCTACAAGGTAAGAAATTTCATATAAAATGGTCATATACTACATTTAATGCTTCCTGGTTTAATCTCCTACCTGAACTGCTTGCAAATGGAAGTTACTTAATGTGAGTATCAAATAAGATGTCATTATATTTATGCTAACGTTACAAAGTCAACTCACAGCATGAAAGTTGTTTCTGGATTTTCTGTTCTTTTCTCAGGATCAATGTACCTTCATACCATAGCTCTCTTACTGTGTTGGTTTCTTTCTGCACTAATTATTAAAGGCAATCAAAGCACTCGTGGATAATCAACTATTCAAGGAGGTTAGCCTTTTTATGCATTTTGTAATGCAGATAGGCTTTGTTAAGTGCAGAATACATGACAATATCTTTTCATGGACTGCTTGTAAGTTGTTCATTTAAACTATTAATTTTCTGTGGTGGCTAGACAGTCAGAACGGTTCCACTGGAGCTTTCCTCTCTGCTTGCACAAGTTAAGCTTTCCAAAACAGAAGCAAGTAGCGTTTGATGAAACATTGCTGTTACAACTGTGTCTTTTAAAGAAAGCTGTATGCTAAAGATTTTGAAAAATCAGGAAATCCTATGTTGTTTCACTAAGTGGATGAACCATCATTTATATGAACAACAACTGGTTCAAATCCTACTCTCATGCATTTTTTCCATTTACTTAGAGAAAAATTTATCAACCTTTCCATATGTCTGTGAGACAGCTCTAAATATGTAGACATTTTGAACAAGCAGGATATAATGCTGTTTAAATAGTATCCCACATTTCCTTTAGCTTATAACCATTAACATAATACCATAGAAACCAGTCACATGGCTGAAACTGTATGGTGTGTCCAGACTCATTTTGTGTTAATGAAGAGCACACGCCCTCATCCTACAGAGTCTAGATGCCTCATTTAGGACAAGATAAATCACCTCTGGTGTTAAGACTGTCTCCACTGACTGTGAAGGCTTTCCAGATGATAAACTGAACGGTGAATGCTTTTTGACAGATAAAATTGGGCAAGACGAATCCCAACTATGTCATGCCCAAAGAAATTCACAACAGACATTTGTTTTATAGGGCTCCTGTGGCTTCACAGCATCTCCAACAATCCCGCCTGGTGCTCACTGTTAAAAGGGATTCTTTCTTCCTAACATACAGCTTCCTTCTCCCTTGTTGTAATGTTAGACTCTTATTTTGTTAAACAGGTCACATGGGCATGGCAAACATTATTTCCTTCTGTTTAGAAACAGCTTTTTATGCGTTTGAAAACTGTTGTCCTTTTTCCCTCTGTCTTTTTTTATCAGGTTAAATAAAGCCAATTCTAGGCTTCATTCTGGCTGGTCTTCCTCTTTCTTAATCTTATGAAGACCTTCCAGGAAAACACAGCACTGCAACATTAACATTGTTCCAGCTAAAAACTTACCAAGTTGAGCAGGAGGACTGCTTACTGTTCTTGCAGATTGTATTCTTAACTCTATGTTTGCCTCGTCCACAACAGGAACTGACTGGCTTTTTGGTATAACCTTCAGATCCTTTCCTTCTGGTCCTTACCATGTATATGTGCAGTTGTTTAATTTTTTCAGTCTGTTTCTCCATTTCATCAAGATGACCTGTTCCTCCAGTGCTCATTCAGTTCTTCCTGGTTTGGCATTGCTTGCAGATTGCCACTGTACTTTCTGTGGAGCTGATCGGAGTGCAAAGCTACCTGTCTGGGCAGACTGAACAGTAATCACTGTTAAACAGGAAAAAATCTGTTAATTTCCCAGTTTCTGTAGCAGAAAAAGTTTTTAGTTATCCTGTGCCCCTGCCTGATGAATTGGGCAATTCAGTTTCAAGTTCTTTCACACCTTCCAAATCAAGATTGACACCCATTCTTTCTATGTGATCTTTTGTTATGACTTGGAATTCAATTCTTTGAAAATTCTAATCTTTTTACAAGGGAAAACAAAACTGATTACTGAACCACTCTAAAATATGTTAGCAAATCTAAAAGGCCAATAAATAAGAAGAGGCAGAAGTCTGCAGATGACAGGATGTTATTTAGACTAAAGCAGCTGGAGGGACTTCAGAGACCCAAAGATAACAGGTCAGGTAAGCAGGAAATGTGGCACCAGGTGGGATTTGTTGTTGACAAATTTGTTGTTGACAAAGTTTCAGAGTAATATTGACCTCCAAACTTATTCCTGGACTCTAGATTAACTGTAACGAGTGGAAAGAGCTGTGAGCTACTATAGGTAACAAATTAAAACCTCTTAGCTCAGTGCAAAACTGTCGTGGTTTACCATTATCTAACAATTAAGTACAACACAGTCACTCGCTCACCTCTCCCCTTCCTCCAGTGCAGGAAAAGAGTTGAAAAGGGTCTCCCTCCCCCAAGTTGAACACTGGATTAGGAGGCTACAAGCATTTCCATCAATGGTACCAGGGAGGAAAGGGGACACAGAAGTCTCTGCAAAGAAGAAATATCAAAAACCGAAATACTGCTCATTCCGATACTACAGAAGTCTTTACCACAGTTGTATCAGTGTTTACACATGCATGCTCTTGGCAGCACATCTGTCACTCCCCAAAGCATCTAGATATCTGTGCTGCCAAGGTTTGCTACAGACATAGATCTCCACTTAGAATGATCATTGTCTGATGAACGCCCAGGAGAGTCAGCACTGATCCGTATGGAACAGAGAGGAGATGTTCTTCCTCAATTCATAACAAGCTGCATCAGGCTTGTGAGGCTGTTAGATTAAGTGCTGAAGCTTGTACAAGTTGGTGAAGTTTGTTAGAGGACTCTGAGACACACTGCTTCTGTTATGTTGCCATCCCAAACGCCTAACCACTTCATCTGGAGAAGCAGAAAAAACTGTTGGACAAGCATGAGCCATCTTGCTACAAGAGATCAACCAGAAGCTTCACACATAATCAGTGCTTATTACGAATGACAAAGAAAAGAGTGGGGAAAAAGGAGGTTGCCAAAGACCGTGACGTGATGTTACGATTGATAGTTAGGTGGCAATTTACCTGTCTGGTATAAAAGTGTATTAAAAGTGTTGTAAGCATAGAACCAAAAGAGACTTGGAGGGATACAAAACCCAAATTCAATCCTGGGATTAGATTGCAATTTGAAATACTATATATTTTGTAAAGTAAATGTACAGCATCGTATTGGAATTGTGGGAGTAGATGACGTAATGGTGTGTCCTTGCAATTGAAAAAAATAAAAGTGTGTATTGTTAGGCTGAATAAAAATATAAACTTTTTTTTTTTTAATCACCTCAGGCATTTATAACAATCACAGCCATAAATATAAGGAAAGCAAAACACAGAGCATTAGCAACAAAACCAAAAGAAGCAATAGTTAATACTGTTCATGTATATTCAGTCTGCTTCCACCAATGGATCTGGAGATTCATTTCCTGGTTGTAGTTGTCAAATTGAACTGTACCAACCAAAGCATTCAAACCAGCTCATATCTTCCACCTCCATTGAAACTGCCATTACTACTAGATTATTCATTAGTCTTGATAAGAGAAGAGGGGAGGTGACAAATTACTTTGTTGACACTATTGCACTCTGGATAACTACAGTTATAAATGCTTACTGAACTATGAAATTGTTTAGCTGGAGGCTTCAGGAAAAGTACTCCTTCCACCCTCCCCAGTGCAGGCAGCAGGGCTATGGTTCCTTGCAAGTCCTCCAGCAGTATCAGCAGTAGACTTGCTGCTGCCAGAAGCCAGGACTCAGAATGGAACCGCACCACATGGCTGGCTCATTCATCTGTTCCTTTTCTCTGTCCTGTTTAAGGAATAAAGATTTGGTTTGATTCAAGAAGAGGATTTTGAGCCTTTTCGAGAAAGCTGACAACTGCAGGCTTTAGGAAGATTGGAGAAGGTGGGTTTAATGCTTTTGTGCATGGAAGGCAATGGAGCCTGGGCTACCCCCTTTTCTGGCTGAGAAACGGTGGGTCTAGTGACGGCAGCTCAATACCTTGAAGTTATATATCCAGTTTGACAGTGATTGATCACTTCCTAATGAATAGAAGAAGCAAATCCACACTCAGCATCCAATATTGTTCCATAAACCATAATTTTAGTTCCAAAAGTGAAAGGAGACAAGAAAACAAATTCCTCCATGTTTGAGATACAATGGTGCTTGCAGTCTAATCTATTCTTACTTAGCACAACATATATATGTACTCAGTACATATTTCAGCTGGAAGCTGACAGTGAAAAAATATAAACCCTCTTCTGATATTTCAGATTTGATCTACTCAATTACATTAAACAACTTCGTGTATTGGCAGAAAATGAAATATAACCCTTGATCTTTAGCTGCTTTGTCACTCTGTGCTAGCTAGATGAGGTATGACCCTGGTAACTGGCAAAGGAGCATTGGCTGCTTATTTCCTGTCAGTAGGGTTTAGAATTGACTGATCCTTGCTGCATCAAAACCTCGATTGTCACTTTCACATGTTGTCTTTTCCACTTCAAACTACCATTTAATACTGAAAAGTGTCTTCATAAACAAGTGAAAATGGCTGTTAAAATCCACTCTGCAAGTATTAGTTACAGCGTCGGAGGGGAGGTGAAAATTATTCTTTCTACTTTAGTATTTTGTTGACATTTTAGAACCTTGAAAGATGTTTTACCCTGTGTGAACACTGAAAGTTTTTCTGAGGTGGTTTTTTTAATTAAAAAAAGCCCAGCATATGTCTTTAGAGAGCCATAGCAAAATAATGTGCAAATGTGTTTATGTGCGGATGGCTGTATTCCAAAGTTCAACAGTACTAAATTGGCAGCATTTTCTGAAAAGATAAGATTTATTGTTTGGAAACAGGATGAAAGTTCAAGCTTTTGCATTTTGATTATTAGCTAAAAGGAGATCAGTTTGGTTTCCATTTGCTGTTTTAGTACTGCTTTATTTATCTTAATTCCTTTGCTTCAACTAAGCAGGCATAGCATAATGCTTTCTTTAAAGTCTAAGAGCTAAAGCTTGTTCAAAACTGAAAGCACTGGAAGAGGAAGACTTCAGATCTATGGGCTAGGAAACCAGTGTTGCTCTTACTGACACAGACAGTGCAAGTTCAGACTCCAGAAGAGCAGTGCAGTTCAGGCTCGCTGAGGTTTGTTGGTAATTCTAGGCTGGAGTTGGTAGCCAGTAGGTACAGGCTTTGATAAAATGTAGCTTCCGTTTCTCAAAACTCATGCTGTTATATGGGTTTCTGTTACACTTGATAATAGCCTAATGCAAGTGCTGCGCTATACAAATAATGAGGACGTATTATGCTAACAACTAGATTGTCTGCAAAATGGCCCAACTCCATTTGCATGATAATGAAATGGTCCACAAAAAACGAACACCCCAGAAAATTAGACTTTATGCAAACTGTCTGATACTATGTGCTGGTTACAGTCCTTAGATCCAGTCTGGTTTTTGAAAATATCTAACAACTCATCAACTCAAGGATTTTGGATAAACATTACAATGGAAAACAAAATATGAAATTAAATTTACTTATAAATCAAACAAGCAACAAGAAATTATTTTGTTTTCTATAATAAGCCAAGAATGTTACATCTATAAAACAGATTCCATAAGAGGAAAAAATGCACTGCTATTTTGTGTGAACATTGAAGGCAGACAACAGCTCTACAGAGTTGTGTCGCTACAGGTGCTGCACCACCCAGCAATATTAAGGAGACCTAAATGACAAAAAAGCAAAGCCCCAAGCCTGTCTTTCTTCCTCACCAAGTTTTTATCCTTATGTTTTATTAAATTTAAAAAAAAATGCATTGTCATCTCTCTAAGTGTTCTAGCACAGAAAAACCTTAATGTTTGCATTAGAGAACAAAGAGTCTTTTAAAAGTGTTTCTCCATTATCTCAGTGATTTCTTGGAGGATACATACCACTGCTATCTCTGTGGCAAAGAATCTTTTAACTCAGCCAAGCTCAGAAGTTTGAAACACCAAAAGTACCACTGCATATAAAA
This sequence comes from Eurypyga helias, assembly GCF_000690775.1. Classification (NCBI taxonomy): domain Eukaryota; kingdom Metazoa; phylum Chordata; class Aves; order Eurypygiformes; family Eurypygidae; genus Eurypyga; species Eurypyga helias. The sequence goes on along the minus strand of NW_010232155.1, from coordinate 33,134 downwards.
CATGACTGTATCCTGCTTATATTGCATCTTAATTTTATGGCTGATGTTAACACTCGTTACCTAACTCACCGATCAAGAATGGACACTATAAAAGCTTTGTGTGAAAAGCAAATCCGCCTCAAAGAGATTACCCATATACTCTAAAGACCTGAGATATGAACTTGAGAAAGAGGCTAACCTAAAAACACACCTGCAAAATCTAACACCAAAAGGCCAGGAAGTGTCTGAAAGATGATTCCTGTGTAGGTTTCACGGCAAGAGTGACTGGGCACTGGAGCAGGATGCCCAGTGGCTTTAGAGTTGTTGGTTTTTAAAAACTCAAGAGGATAAGGTCCTGAGCAACATCTTCTAGTATTGAAGTTGGCACTGCTTTCAGCAGTCGGTTGGGCTAGATATCTCCAGGGGTCCCTCCCAACCCAAATTTTTCTGTGGTTCCAGGATCCTTCCTGCCTGTGTAAGTACATGCTCTAAGTCTTTAGACATGGTTCTCTGCTAATTTTAGAGCAGGAGCCTTCCTCGCCAAGAGCTAGTCCACAGCTGACTGCTGTTAGCTGGAACCTTTCTGTGGCAATCACTGACTTTGGATCAGGGCCTTGCAACACAGAATAAATGGTGCTCAAGGGAGGAACCAGCTGTCCTATATGTCTTTTTATACTCATTCAGCATGTGGCTGCATGCTTTGTTTACTGAGTGACATCCAAATCCCTCTCTGACAGTAATAATGACTTCATGGGGGGAGGAAGGAAGGGCGGGGTTGTGTACTTATTGCTATGATATACAAATGCTTAATGAATTCAGCTTTATAAGATTTAAGTGACATCTTTATATTGTCACAGGGAATAGCAGCATTGTTTCTCATTTTTACACATAGAAAGTGCTGCAAACAGCAGGACAGCTTTCATGTATAAAGTATCTGCTCAAAGCCCTTATTGACTGTGGAATTGAGTCTTGAGTCCATCAAGTTAAGATAAGCAGCCTTGGGAATGAATGTCATATCTAATCCCAGAATGTGCACTGTAAAGCACATCTGTCTCTTTGCCAATAGGGTACAGAAATGTTCTAAAATGGTTTCACTCAGAAGGTCTGTGCCATTTTGCTAATTACCTCATCTTTGAAATTGTTTTAGCCTTTTGTCAACCAGCACAGGAAGATCTATGTGTGATGTTCTGAAAGCTACAGAAAATCCATTATATTTCAAGTAACTAGAGTGGAATTATATTTAGATTTTTATGTTAAATTAACATTATTCATATTGGTGGCTCAGAGGTTAAAAGAATAGAACCCTGCAAAAAGAAGCACATAATTTTTTTTTTTTTTGTGAATATAAAAGCCTGAAACAGTGCCACAAATCAAGTGATCTTTCCTAATGCTGCATTTTAAGCAGTCTTCTCCAGATGTGTTCAAAAAGATAAGTTAGTTTCGTGATTTCTTCTTTCCTTTTCAGCCAATATCACTCAGGAACAAAGGTATGAGAAAACCAACCTTTATCGTGACAGTCTGAAAAGTAATATTTTGGTTTTAGGGTTAGCTGAAAGATTTATGCAAGGTAGAGATTATGTTCAAAATAGTAGAAACATTTCAAACTGAAGTAATACCTCATTTTTAAACACTGGAAAACTCAGAGGTGTTTGGAGATGTTTGTGGCTCAAAGCTTCTTGTAAAGATCACAGGCAAACAGAAGGGTCCATGTCTCTCAGACACATATACACCTGTATGCTCCTACAGATGTTTTTGCCTTGCTTATCTCATCGAAAAGCACCTCCTGCTGTGGCTCAGAAATACGATCATGAAATGTTTGGGTCAGAGAAGTGCAAGAGGATTCCTGTGGAAAAGATTGAAATCAATGGCAAACATACTGATTCTCATGGGGTCAGATTTCATAAATTAAGCACAGGTGGCTCCGATCTAAATATGGAGAGGTGAGGGTGGGGGGAGGATGGGGTGAGGAAGAAGAGGGAGCAAGGAAGTGAACACAGGAATGTGCTCCCCCATAAACTGGGGGGACCTAGAACCCCCCAAATTTCTGCTGCTCCAACACCAAGAAATTCTGGATCTACTTCGATGGCAGAGGTTGCTGCAGTAGAAAACTTCTGGTTTAACTCAAAAAAAGCACGGCGGTATTAACCACATGCATTTGTTTTAGAACCTTAACTTTCAGATCATGGTCATAACACAGTACAGCCAAAGTGCTAATTCAAGGCTAGTAGAAATGGACTCGATACCCTACACTTAATCTGGCAAGTGTCTGGAAGTTGATTTGCCTAATCACAGACATTAATGTAACTTCTTCATACTCATGTTTTAACACTGAAAAAAATGTGGACAATGTGACTAACCCTCTCAGCCATCCCCTGCCTTTCCCTTTTCTTTATGCTTTTGATCTTCTCCCTCTCACCAGGAAATGTTGGTTTACATCCTAGATAATACAGTGTGGATGAAGAAGAATAGTTCCTTAGAGTACCCCACTGCTGGCCAGCAGAAATTTCTGTGCATCACTCTTGCAAAACCTTGAAGGGTTACTTCAGCCATGGAGAGAAACAAACGTTAAAAGGAAAATAAGACAACTGGGACTATTATATTCAGCTAAATCATCCTGATATAACAATACTGTTGTATTGCAATTAAACACCAAAAATAAAAAGGGTATTATTCAATCTAGTTTTCTTAATTTTCCATGTACATGGGACATTTTTATTTCTGTACAATGTCTTAATCTGATAAAAAAAGTATATGATCTGCTGAAAGAAGGGGAACGGAAGGGAAGGGAAGGGAAGGGAAGGGAA
>NW_010232155.1:0-30227 GCF_000690775.1 Eurypyga helias | reverse complement strand
GATGCGGAAAAAAAAGGGGAAGGGAAGGGAAGGGAAGGGAAGGGAAGGGAAGGGAAAGGAAGGGAAAGGAAGGGAAGGGGGATGTTTCTTTGTTTCTCACCACCTTAAATACAATATTTCTATGCCTATGCTGCTGACAGTAACCAGCTCAGAGTTTTCCCTGCCCCGAAGGACTGGTCGGGTGAATTCATTCAAGAACTCTAAAGAGTAGTGATGTGTCCATGTTCCATTGCACTTGAAAATATATCTTTCTCTGTATCACATCATAAGACCTTTGTGCCTACTCATCGAGAAGCAGGTCTAGCACAACACACAACTTACTGCTTATTAGCTCCCTATGTGACATGTCACTGCTTCAGTAACCTCCATAAAGGGGTGCAGCCAGGGAGTCTATAACTGCTGCCTACAGTAAAACCAGCCTGCCTGTTGCCTCTTCTGTTGCTCTGCAGGCTGCTAGTAGCTCTTATACTGTGACCACTGCTGCATTTTACCCATTTTAGTATCTTTGCAGCCACTGGCAGAACTCTCACTGTCTGCAACGGCGTCTGGCAAGTTGCTTTCTGTTCACTAACATGCCATATGAGCAAGACATCTAGGAGATGCAGGCTGGCCACCAGAGTGACTGCTAGAAATGGAGTGTGCCACTGCTGGTCAGTAGCATCACTCTGGTGGGCTGCCTGAGTTGCTGTGGCCAACAGTCTTTCCGCAGTGGGGAGAGATTCGAGATCTAGAAAAGCAGTCTCAAAATCTCTGTACATGGGATAGGCTGGAAATATTCTGAGGATCCCTCTGAGCTCCTTGTGAAGACCTGTCACCTCCAGCAACCTGCACTAGCCAGTGTCCTTGAGAGAATCTTTGTTCATACCCAAGAAGGAGAGAAGCCATGCTCAGCCAGTGTCTGTCTGGAACTCCCTCTTGTCAGTCAATCCACAGTGGGCCTGGTGATACCTGAAGGCTCTGAAGTCTTCACCAAGATGGTCTTTTCACAAGTCATCCATGTTGCTTTACCTTCCTGAGACGGTAAGAGCCTTTCACCACTTCAACCATGCCCATGATGCCCACAATATTCCTATAACAACATTAAATGCAAGCGACACCTCTTGATCATCCTGCAAACTGTGGTAGACCACAGAGGAGATCTTGTGCACAGCATAAGGTGAAATTTCTAGCTGTGGAGTACAGGTTGGCCTCTGAAATCTGGCATGTGCATTTGTCCAACTTCCTGCAAGATGGCAAATGTTGAGAAAGAGGCTGGACACCAAGAGCTCCAGAACCGTAAAAATTCCAGCTATATTTGGCAGAACTTGTGTGAGGATGCTGTTGCTTTTCCATATAAACCAGTTGCTGCAGGATTTGGCCTTCCAGCTTTTGTATATCTAGCCAGAAAGTGCTGCCACAGTTGGGCGTAGAGCAGAGAAGACAGGCAAACTTGAACATTCTCCATTTGTGGTTTTCATAGGATCATGGAATGGTTTGGGTTGCAAGGGACCTTAAAAGTCATCCAGTTCCAACCCCCCTGCCATGGGCAGGGACACCTTGCACTAGACCAGGTTGCTCAAAGCCCCATCCAACCTGGCCCTGAACACTTCCAGGGATGAGGCACCCACAATCACTCTGGGCAAACTGTTGCAATGCCTCACAACACTCACCATGAGTAATTTCTTCCTGATACCCAGCAAATTATATTATGTGGCCTTCAGGAGCCTGTTCAGCCTTTGCAAAGTAGAGTCTGAAGAGGCCATATAGTCATCCTGTCCAGTCGTCACAAAGCATGTAATACAACACTTCAATGTAGCAAAAGTATACCATTCACACTCTAGAAATCAAAAGACACTTAAAGAAAAAACCCTATTATCTCACATTATGCATCCTGAAATTCACTTGCAGATCATTCAGTTTGATCAAACACTGTAAGAGTATGGGGAATGTGAGAGCATCTGCTCCATTAAGTTACTTAATTAAGAACTATTCATTATAAAGTAAATAACAAATAACAAGAAGTTATAAATTGAACACACAGATACACAAACCTGAAGGGTAGATGATAACGGAGACGATAATGAAAACCAGAACTGCTCAGATGGTGGGTGATAGGCTGCTGAAAAACTACTCAGGCACAGTCTTGAAGAGGGTCAAGATGACCCTTGTAATAGATAAGAAGGTGGCAACATGACTGAGTATTTATGGGGTACTTGAACTCTGCAAAACATATTATGGTAAGCCTAAGGGAAGGGCTGAAGGCACTGAAAATGGGTCCAGGGTGGATCCAGGAGGAACAAGATTAAGTAAATAGAGAAAAGAGTGAGAAAAGGGGCCTGTTTTGTGTAAACAGGCTGTTAGTCAGTCACCTTGTCTGCCTGAGCCCTGTGCCTGACCACCTCAATCTATCCTATCTTTCTTTGGACGAGGAAGTTTGAGAACAAAATAACTCTTTAAAAACTAGAAATGGTAAAAGATTATATTTCTGATGATGTAAAGGTTATTTACAAAGGTAACTGCAGTGATAATTCAGAGTAATGCTGCATGACATTGACATATATTTCACCTCATTTGTAATAGCTGCCATGAACAGGCTTACTGAGGTAAATGGTGAATGCACCTTGGCATTTCCAGCTTGAAAAGCCATTGTGAAGGATTTATAACCACTGCAATTTTCTAACACTGCTCTGGAAGAAGAAAGAAAAAGAACAGTTTAAATAAAATCATGATGGAAGTATTCTGTAAAGAGAAATAAAATCATTAACCCATTCAGTCTTTTCAGAGGCTTTAGCAATCTAAGTACAAACCTTTCAGTCGGCATTAGCATGCTATGACTCAGATAAACTGTTAAAAACGTAAGCAAGGACACACTACATACTTCAAAAGTCTCCCTGGGAACAGACAGCAAGCAATATAACAGTTCCAACTAGCTCAGTGCCGTTTGTTCAGCTTAATTCAGAGTCATAAATACAGAACTCTTCCCGTAAATGATGATTTCTTAAGGTTTATGCCAAAAATTAAAGCCAAAATCTATAAATAATCACTTGAATAAAAAGATTTTATTTTCAGAAATAGTTGTCAGAGCTTAACCACAGCAAACTGTGTGAAGAGATGTGTTCTTTAATAATGATATTGTGTAGTCATTTGTCATCCATACATTTTTCTAGAATCCTGTAAGGAAATGAGATGCTATCCTAGCTGTTACTCCAGGAGGTACTCCTTGATCTTTAAAGGCATGACAATGTGTTACATATTTTCCCACCTCTCCTGCAGGATGGAGGTTTCACCCAGCTATACCTTCACACTGTCATTATGGAGAAGTGTCTGGAGTATCTGGAAGCATGCAGTTCTAAACATAACCTTTCACACCAGGACTTCAGGAGATAGAATAGTGCACTATTTTTTTTTTGAGAACAAGCCTGGGTAATTTGATGTCATTCGGTTTGTCAGGGTGTCATGAGTAAACAAACCTCAGCTCAGGGAATTCCACTGATTTTATTTGATTGATGAAAAACACATACTTTTAATTAGTGATTCAGGTATTGAGAAATAAAGGCAATGTAAACAGTGAGTTCTTTCTATTGCTTCTTGATTATTAATCTATTTTGCCACAGTTTCTTCCTTCTTATGCATTTCCTGTGTTGTACCATGGGTCCTTCAGGGGCTTCAGTCCCTTCAGGCAGTACCTGCTCCAGCAAGGAGTGCCCTCTTCCCAGGGCAGGGTCTCCAGCTGTGTCCCACCAAAAGACACCTTCTACATCCCTTCTCCTGTTTCTTCTTCTGTGTCCCCTGTTGTGGATGTCCTCACATCTCCTGTGTCTCCTGCCACCCTCAGGAGCCCTTTTTGTGTCTCTTGCCCCTAGTCCTTTCTTAAATATATTTCATCAGAGGCACTAAATTCTCCTGTGGCTGAAGTTTTGGCATGCAGTGGGATGGTGTTGGATTTTGCCAAGCCAGCTGGAACTGCCTGTGACTGGCACAGGGTCGTTCATCACCTCCTCCCACACAGGTCACTCCACAGTTTCTGCTACCCAGACCCTGCTGATTGTGCCCAAAACACAGCATCAGGGACTAGCAACAGCAGGCTGCTTTGCCAGGGACAGGTAGCCAGGAGCATGCACAGGAGCAAAGTAGGCAACGGCATAGACCTCACTAACAGGAGTAAGGACACGCAGATCTGAGCAAGGTGACCACAGCAGGTCTGGTGATAGTCATCAGGTTCAGCTACAAGTCCAGATGAGACTGTTAACATTAAGGTCCAGAACAAGAGCGTACATGGCTAGTCACACCCAATGTTCTTCAGAAAATAATGGCCTCTATAGTACAAATTGTTTCCCCTTCTGTGAAAAAGTAATCTAAAACTACAGATAAAAGCCTCTGTGATAAGGGAACTCCTGAATATTACAAAATTACTTTAATTTTGGTGGAAGTCAGGTATTCGATGATACTTGGAACTAAATTTTCTCTGCAGAGTAGGGACTGTACTCTCTGCTAGGCAGCAGCTTGATCTTAATGTCCTTGTAGAGCAGTACTGCATGCAAAACACAATTCCTAGGAAGGTACCAACACCCTTGGAAACTGCCTGACACCATAAACTCCTTTCACAGAGCATGCTGCCTGCCTTTTGTGATAACAACTCCTCATTGTTGTGGTCCTGGCTCAAATTCAAAGCAATGATCTAGAAATGAAAGACTGTTTCCTCTTATCAGACCCAGGAGTTGTTCAGCCTCCATCTCAGAGATGATGATGTTTAATAGCAATCATTTAATTTTGTAGATTTCTATAAACAACTTTAATGATGTCATTAGAATTCTCAAGGCTAAAAGGTACCACTCTCATTTCAAACTGTCACATTAAATACGCATGGCTTATTTCAACTAATTGAATTAATTTGCTATTTCAGTAGAAAACAAAAAAGAAAGATCTGAGACCTGAGGTTACTTATATTGCTACTATTTTTAGTTTGGATTTCAGAATTAATTGAACCTGTCAATTATTCTGACCAAATTTCCTTTCTCTCTTGACAAATAGCAAATTTGGTAAAAATATTTTCTTCTATCATGCCCCAAGTTCTGAGTAATTTTAAGCCAAGTTCACAGCATACTTTTAACTGGGAAATGTTGGGGTTTTTCGAAGAGTAAAGTGAAGAAACTATCAGAGGCGTATAGTGAGGGTAGTGAATTCCACCTGTAGTATTTCAGGCCCACAGATGGACCTAAGGAAAGATGAGTTCCATTCCTCCTTCTCTTTCACTAGTTTGGGGACATTAGGGAGGGAGAGACAGGTTTGAATGACCTTGTAATGAATGTATAAAGAGATCAAGGCAAACATGTTTTTGATAAGTGTTCAAAAAGGACAGTCTAGCTCCCTTTAAAATCAATAGGTGAACTTCTCTTATGTGAGCTGCTCTCAGTGCTAGACAAAATTATTGCTATTGTCCTGTACAGGCAGAACATTAGCAGTTGAGCAAAAAGGCAATTTGAACGTGTGTCTACATTATATTGCTGCTCAGAAGACAAAAAGAGGTGTGATGATGTCCCACCTCTGGTGCCTATGTTTAACCTCCATGAATATCAGAGATGACAGAACTCATGCAGTACTGTGCTGAAATAAATGGAATAGATTGTCTCTTCATCATCACACAGAGCCCAGAAAGCTCTTTGAATCTTCTCTGTGTGCTAACATCTTAATCATCTTCATTTATTCACTAGTATTACTCTTGAAACAAATTGTGCTGCTTGTTGGATGAGGTTGAATTATTCATCAAGATGTGTAGAGTAAAGCTATGGTATTGCAAATTCACAAAGATGCTGAGTGTTCCTCGTTAATTTTTTATGAAAACCTTCAAATACAACATTGTTTACTTCATAGTTAGGCTGCGAAAAAAAGGTCAACTTTTTAAGCAAACTGTGATGCAAACTTAGAAATGAATTTTCTGTAGAATAGAGGAGTCAAATACATTAAAAAGCAACAATCCAACAGTGGATAACTTGAATTTAAAATTAATTTTAATTTTAGTCTGTGATTTGTATTTCAGATAAGAAAATTGCTGGTATTCTTTTTGTTTCCCCAGAGTTTTCCTAAAACATAAATGGTATTGTAGCCTTGGAGTTTTAAAATAGGGTCAGCAGGTGATTATGGAACTATGATATTACATTAGTGAGCAAAAATAAATTATATACATAAAATAATCAATACTAAATTGCATTGAACCACTTGAGCTCAGCCAGTTAATTTTCCTAGTAAATTAATCACAGTTTAATATCTTTGAAGCTATTAATTTTACAGCAGTGAAGAGCATTCACATTTGTTGTCAGTCCCACCAGACCAAGATACATATAAACTCGTTTGACTGAAAAAAGAAGCATTTGCTTTACATGTCAAAAGGCATTTCTAGAGAGCATTAAATTAATAGCTTTCGACTTTCATTAGGAAGTCTGAAGTTCCAACAGAACATCTGTAGTCCATAAGTTATTTCCACTGCAGTTACAAGCTGGTGTAGCCAAATCAGTGCTGACTTGGATAACCCCACCAATGCCACAATCACACCTTTTCATTGTATTATGGGTGTATCCTGAGCTTGCTTCTTTTTTTCACCACACTGCCCAGCATTATTACTTCTACTGCCAAATTCTTTCAGTCTCTAGGCTGTAACTGGAAGGACTTGATCTGCTCCTAGTGCCTTTCCTGAAAGAATCATCTATAGATGTGTTTCTAGCAAGACTGAAAACAGATGACGTTAATTTTTTTGATGTTCAAAAACTAAGAAGCTGAAACACTGATCACTGCTTACTGCTTCTGACTGTCTTAGCACTGCTTGAGTTGCCTCCATCATTTGATCTGAGTTGTTTGCTCAGTTTTCTTTGTTGACTTGGGTTATGTGTCTTTTGGGCTAGACATTGTCGTTCTGTATATGGCTAGCTGAACTCCAATCCACAGTTGTAGCACCAATATATGTAATCAGTATAATTACAGGAATTAAAATTGAACCTCCAGGTATGAAATATTTGATATGAAACACCTGATCTTTGAAGATCTGTTGAACTTGAAGATCTGAAGTTCATAAGATGCTGTGAGCTGGGAGTTGCTCCAGATGACTCCAGAGGTCTCTTCCTATTTAAATTATGCTGTGATTTTGTCATCTGGAGTGTTCTTGTGTCAATTTTATATTTACTTGCCCATAATGATAGTTATTTCCATAAATTAAATTAATTGCTCATAGCAGCCAAGTTTATTCATCTCCCAGTGCTACAGTGGCTGAAATGCTGCTAAATATACACTACGCTTCTGTTATATACTAACGGTGTTGTTACCTTGGCAGAAATTTATATTTATAGGAGAAGTATCTTTACCTTCCCATAAAATTCTAAAAACCTATCTCTGTAGATATGGCTAATAATAAAGCCATATCTGAAGTTTTGAGAGATGATTAAGATCTCACTTTTGTTACAGGACATCACAGAGAGAGTCTAAATACCACTTTTCTTCAATTTCCCTTTATACCTATGGAGAAATTTCACTTTTTCACTAAGAGCACCTGACATTAGCAACAGAGGTTGGTGAACATTACAGAATCTGGCAGTCACATTTGCCTCAATTTCTGAATGTATTAACTTCTGCTATGTTTGTATATTGCCTTTCACTCGTGGTTTCTATGAGCATTCATATTTCTGTGTATAGCGTATGAGACCCCTTGAAGTCACCACAATTAAATGACTACCAGGAGTATTTAACTTTATTTTAAACAACATGACTGCTTAAAAAGAATCATCATTATGGGGTTTAGTTATTTTAAATGAATCTTGAATTTTAGATATTCTCAGTAGAAAATGTTGCATAAATCTTGTATAGTTTAAAGAAAAGCTGTCACGTGCTTCCGTGTGTTCAAAGACAGAAAGTAAAAGTAACTTTTCAAAGACCAACGGCCTGTAAATAATCTCCAAATGAACTAATAATTTTGTTTCTTTAACGTATTCAAAGTTATCCAAAGAAATTAAAATTCACGGCTGTTTTGAAAAAAAAATTAGGGAAAACTAAGAAAAAGCACTTGCTACAGGTTAGTCTGTCAGTTATAATTAAAACCAGAAACCACATCTAAACTGACCACATTAGTCACTATGCATAAAGACTGCTCCTTTCTATTATTTGGCAAAAGTAATTTGAGTAATTTTGTAACTGATTTCATTTTTCTATTTCTCTTTCATTAATCCAATATTCTTTTGGTTGCCACCCCAAACTAACAAAGAAGCTCAAAGGTTATCATGCTTGTGTGGAACCTCTGTGAAAGCCCAGTTGCTCAGCAGTGACACAGGTGCAGAACAGAATCTTGAGCTGCCAAGTTGGTGCTAAAGGTACAGTCTCTTGGGTCGGTCAGTCCTCTAGGGAAACTCACTGCCCATAGAACAGAAGAAAGAACTATCAGTTTCACAAACTTAGGAATATTCTTAACTCAGTAAAAAAATACCCCTTGTCTTAGTCATTTGTTTCTTGCAAATTCTGCAAAATGTAAAATTCTGCATAAAGGATGTTTATGTTACCATTTGCAGAGGTGGACAAGTATAGAAGCAGTAATCAATCATGAGCAGCAAACAGTTATTTTCACTACACCGTGTCCCCTCCCAGCTTCTTGTAGCAAAGAAGTTGGGAACACAGGCACACCACCAGAAACTGATAAAGTTCTTGACTTGGTGCAAACACTCCTCAGCAACAACTAAAAACCTCAGTGTTATCAATACTCTTCTCAGCACACATCCAAAACACAGCCTTGAACAGACCCAAAACACAACCTCATACTACCTACTATGAAGAAAATTAACTCTGTCCCAAGTAAAATCAGCACACATAGTGATTTAATGTTACTAAATGAAAATATAAATGAAATATGAAAATAGGTTAAAATGGAGATGATGTTAATGAACTGCTTCCTGGACCTACATCTAAGATGCAAACAATACTTGCAATTCATCCTGTGCTGGAATTCTATCATTGTTTCATAAAGTGGTGTTTTTTTTCTGAAATAGAATAAATTTAGATTCTTCTTAGTTTTGTGCAAGCACCTTTCCTCTGCAGTAATTTTAACAGCTTTTTTTAAAAAACAAACAAACAAACAATATAGATCTAATAATAAACAACTAAAAAAATAAATCTCTGTTAAACCCTCCCATCGTTTCTGTATAAGAAACTGTGTTTATTTTAATGGATAAGAAATAAAAAGTTATGACCCTTAGTTTTAGAATCAATTGTTAACATCACTTTTCTATTAGCGTTGCTTTGTTGAAAGATAAAATGACAGGGATATAATGTAAAGTGTCTTACATATATCAATATTTCAACACCGTATTTCAGATAGGGATGTAATTTTTTAAACAGCAATCATAGTTCAATTTAGCATGCTTTTCTCATGGAAATATTTTTGGCAACAATTTGTTATATTTATACAGCTATACATCAGAAATTACCTACTCTGGGTAGATTAGTACACATCATACTTAATTCCTAACATCAGAGGATTTGAGTGGGATTTTAATGCTCTAATAATCTGTGTTTCAAATTATTTCCATAACCAAAGGATTGTTTTCCCCTGTCAATAAGCAGAGCAGCCACCATCTAATTCTGAAAAGGAAAAAGCATCTGGGCTTTTGTATTTTAAGTACATTGATATCTCAGAGTACCTGTGAGAGGAATATGGGACATAATGGGATTTATCTTTACCATTATCTAGGCATTGGGAATGCTTCATGGGTCAGTAAATAATGAAGGAATTTGCATCCGGATGGGAACATAGAGCCCAGAAAAAAATCTTGGTGTTTGTTTTAGGCTATGGCACTAGGCAAAAACACCAAATCCTCCAGGTAGATCAATAAACACCAATAAACACCAGCAAGTGTAATGATCCCAAAGGTGTAAATGTTTGAAACTGGAAGCTGAAGTGGAATTGAGGCTGCCATTCTCCAGTTCAGGGAAGGATGAAACAACAACAGTAACAGGCAGTCACTGCTTTCTCATGTGATGGGATATGATGCACCAGTGCTTTTGCATCATCAGCTAAGAGGCATTGCCATCTTGCATGCCACCTTGAGACCAAAGACTGAGACAAAGCACTGAGAACACACAGTATGTTTTGAAGGGGAATTGTCCTGAACTTTATATAAAGATCTGAATGGACAGAAAAGAGGAATGATGGAAAAAGAAATATGTTAGGGATAAGAATCAAGTTTTCTCCATTACCAAGTTAAACAGAAGACTGATGACACAGGACTCAACAGAGAGGAAGGCTGTATGCAGAGACTCATTTCAAAGAAGAGGAATTGTGTAGGAGCAACAAATGGCCATAGAGATAGGATGTCGTATAAGAGATGAGCAGGAATCAGTATACAGAGTTAAGCAAATCCTGCAGAAGTTCTCAGATAATTTTCTACATTGTAAGAATTATCTGCTTATTCTTTCCCCTTGCTTTCTTTAAAACAGTTGTATGTCCAAACAAGGACCTTCCATTTTATTCTATGGCTGCTGAGTTTCCTTGAAAGCCTATAGATGAGGAGCTTTGTCAGAAACCCCGTTTGACTCTATTATCCACCTGTATGTTTACCCTTTCAAAGAACAGCAGTGATTCTGTCTAGTCCTGCCTTATTTTTTAAAAAACATTGCGTTGACTTTTCTTCACTAAATCATGTTCATTACTGCTCACCAATACTCTTCTTTAGGAAAGTTCTTGCTACTTGGTGCTTTGTAATTATCTGTAATTACCTGTAATTATCAGAGTGTCACTGGAAGCCTCTTTAAAAATTGATGTCAGACCAAGAACATTTCAAGGAAGAGGCCCTATACCAACCTTTATTATTCTACTGTTGCCTCCATTCATTTTTTATAACTCTTGGATAAATACCACCTGGCTCCAGTGATTTATTATTGTTCATTTATTATTGTGAGTTTGTTTCTTACCGTCTTCTATACTCTCTTTAATTTCCAGCAAATGATCTGATCATTCCCAGAGAAAGAAGGGATCAAGCATAGGAATTTTCTTAGATTCCTCCATGGTGAACATAGACATAAGACTGATTTAGTATCTGTGCAAGGTCCTCATCTTTTCTGAGCCTTCTTTTTCTACATTGATATCCAAGTAGCCCAAAAGGCATATTTCCAAGTTTTCTGCTGGTAATATTTTGTGCGAAAAAAGTTATTAGCTTTTATTCCATCTGTTAATTATTCTTCAAAGCTTATTGTGATTTTCTGTAAAGAGCCTATATTATCAGTGACTTTTAACTGTAAGTTAAATAACTTCAAAAAATTTTAAGCTGGAAAACATAAGTCAAGAATATCTAAAACTTGATTGCTCGGAATCATTAGAAAGGAAAAAAAAAAAAAATGTATTTTCCTGTAAAGGAAGTATTCATATGTTATATACTATTACCTAAATAATATAATAGCACACTTCCTCTCGTAGCTCCAGACAGTTGCCTGACCCAGTCCTCTTCTTAGAGGAACAGGACATGTTTCATACTGATGTTCAAAGAAAGAAATAAAACACATGTGATCAATTTTTATTTTAAATAACATTTAGATAAAAAGAAAGTTTAATAAAAAAAAAACAACAAACACTCTCAGTCACAGCAAGAATACATGGGATAATTATTTGGTGTTTGTAAGTAATTTGATACATTTTATAAGAACATTATTTTTCTTCCCCCCCCCCCCCAATATCATTCTTATAATTTTTTGTTTGAATTACTGAGGCATTGCCTTCATGGTGTTTTCATAATCTTTTATTTTAATTTTTTAGTTAAATTCCTTGTGGTCTTTCAGCTTTCTGCAGCTGAATTTGACACATGTAGCTAGAAAAATACATAAAAAAATACAGAGATAGATGCATAGCTTTTTCAGTTAGGATTTTGCAGTTTATAGAAAACTAGAAACACGAAATCCTGCAAACCACCATGACTGCAGATATGAAGGAGACACAAATACACAGTACTGATTATTTGTAAGCAGGGTTAGAACAGGGTACTACTTCATCACATCATTATTACAGTCTCGATCCTTGCAGCCACACTGACTTTAGCATTAACATAAAAATCCAAGGATTGGTACCAAGAGAAGAATACCAGAAATTTGTCTGTTAGTTAACTGACTCTGCGTATAATTTATTATTCATCACTATCCTGTAGAGCCTAAGTCAGATTATAGCACAATATCAGCATGCTTGCAGTTGGGCCAAACAGGATTTTCCTTTAAAGGCACACACATGAACACTATGGTTTTACTTTAATGGTTTTAGCCAGAAAATGAACACTGATAAAACTGAAGGCAGGCAAAAGCTACAAATTTCCTGAATTCTCACTGAGAGTGATTAAAGCAGTGCTCACAGCTAAGTTATTTTGTCAAGAAATTCCTGGTACATAGCCATAACAAGTGTAAGCTATTTGCAATTATTTACTTGCTTCTCCTTTTTTTTTTTTTTTATAAGGAGGTAAGGGATACATTTCCACCTCTAAAGAAAACAAAGTTTGCAGACATATGCATATCAAAAGGGGCTTGGGCAATAGCTAAACATCCAGATGATTGTTTTATTCCTTCTCTGATTTAAATAGACAGTTTTTCACATGAAAATGCTATGAAATATATGAGAAGTTGCTGGCAAAACCAAAGCAAACTTAGAACTAGGATGACATGTTCTTATGGGACAATATATGTCTTAAGACATTTACGACTGTTTAACTTACTATCTACATATTAGGTTATACCTATTCTTGTATAAATACCTGGAGATGGACATTTCCTTGAAATTTATATTGATACAATCTATTGTGTAATGATGGAGCAAACTGCAAGACGCTAAACATAGAAGACTAACATCGAATATATTTGAAAATAGGTATCAGAGGTGTAGATTCACGTCTCAAAATATCAGGATATACCAGCAAACAGTACCAAGAAAGGTATCATTGGAGCTTGAATACTTACACATTAAAAGGCTTAATGCTTTAGATAACATAGGAGGAAATAAGACATGTTTTTTCCACCAATTTTTTTAATAGATAGTCAAACTCCTGCTCTTTCCTTATTCATCTGGCTTTTCATTGGTTTTATGGGTGAAAAGCAAAGTTATGAATTACTTTGATTTTTATTTTCTGGTGTAAAGATTTTCTTGAGTTTTCTGTTGATTTGCAACATCATTATGATGCTTGCTCTTACACTCTCACTTGAAAGCAGAAGATAATAGAAATATAATTACGTGCATTTTGAATGTTATCTCTGTTTTGTCACAGAGGAGCCAGCACTCAATACAACTGTGTGGAAGTACTTGGATGTAACCCCAGGCAAAATATCTGAAAATGTCAGATGAACACATCAGTGTTTCACAGCAATCTCCTGCTGTGAATGTTTCTTCACGTTTCATTTAAACAGACAGTTTTATTGTCATATAGAACATTAGGAACATTCAGAGCCTGAGTTCTGCTTTGAACAGAGAAACTTTCTGAAGACTCAGGTAGAATCCTTATGGAATAACATCACAGAGATGCACACAATATCAGTTTCCTTGGTATAGACAGATGGGTGTATGTATATTTACTGTAAACCACACCATACTTTTGAGCCTGATAGGCTGTTTTGATAGAAGCTGTAGTAAAAGCTTTCACTTACCTTATCTTCCAGCCATAATGACAAAGGTGCAACTCAGTTGGCTGTGTGTCTAAGTGCTGGTTTAAAATTATTTTGTACACAATAACGGTGTAAGATGTTGCGTATTAATTTTTGGCTGAGAGAAACATACATAGGAAAAGCCCTCACTTGAAATGTCTTAGCAAAGCAGATCAATTCATGCTTATCTTAAAGCCTGTTAGTAATTCTATTTATTTTAACAATGTACTGGTTTGGCTGGGATGGAGTTGAGTTTCTTCATAGTAGCTTATGTGGTGTTACATTATGGATTTGTGATGAAAAAAGTGTTGATAACACAACTATGTTTCAGTTATTGCTGAACCAGGCTTACAGAACATCAAGACCTTTTCTGCTCCTAACAGTGCCCCACCAGTGAGTAGGCTGAGGGGGGCAAGAAGTTGGAGAGGGACACATCCGGGCCAGATGGCCCAAATGATATTCCCTACCATACAACATCATGATCAGCAATCAAAGTTGAAGGAAGAAGGGCAAAGAGGACATTCAGAGTTATGGCGTTTGTCTTCCCAAGTAGCCATTAAGCATGGTGGAGCCCTGCTTTCCTGGAGATGGCTGAACACCAGCCTGCAAATGAGAAGTGGTGTGTGAATTCCTTGTGTTGCTCTGATTGCATGGCCAGCTTTTACTTTACCTATTTAACTGTCTTTGTCTCAACCCAAGAGTTCTGCCATTTTTATCTTTCCCATTCTCTCCTCCATCCCACTGAGGGATAATATCGTGAAGGGATGCCATTTGTCCTTTCTGCTACTCAATTTTAAAAACCTACAGAAAGCCAAAGATTAATTATTGCAGTTTAAACAGAGGAAATGTAATTCCTTAGTTCTTAAATTATGTAAAATACACATAGGTTAGAGTGAGGTCCAGATACCTTGGCCAATATATATTTTCTTATAGGAAGATTTTAGTGTTGACCCTTACTAAAATAGAACCCACAAGTGGAGATATGACTGTGTGCACATCTTGAAACAGAGCAAAGATTGTTATGATCTCTGCAGAAAAATGGAATAGTCCATCAAACATTCTTGCAGCTGTTTTATGTTTTGTAATGTCTTGCTCTTTGACTACTGCCATATGAACACTAATGAGATGTATCTAAAACAAACTAGGAGGAAGAACAAAAGTTGGGGAATAAAGAAAGGAAATTCAAAAGGCTGGTTTGAGACTTCACAACTCAGTGGTTTCCTTGAGTATCTTTCAACCCTACACACGAAATAAGACTCATTGCTCATCAGCTGTTCACTGGGAACAAAATGAGCATAAGAATCATTGATGTGAGGTTACTCAGTTCCTATGTAGTTGAATTAGCAGGTTTCTGGTTATTCCACACTTCTGTGAAGAGAGCACCATTCTGATAAATCTTTCACAAATAATGTACCTTGCTAGCACAAATCATTACCACTTTAATTATTTTTGTTACCAGAGCTGACTAAAAAAGCAAGGCTTTTGTTCCATAAGGAATTAATACCCAGGATGGGGAAATTCTCCTATACACAGTGAAACTGATAAAGGCAAGGAACGCCTGGAGTCCTTACATTTGATTAGGATTCAACATTAAAATAAGCAAAAAGTAGGTTTTGCCAGCAAGGCAAGGTCCTTGGTTTTGGATGAGTTCACCTGGCATACTAAGGGCTAGAAGACATGGTAACATACATTTTCCACCAGTACATTGGATCATCACCATGGAACTCATAAGGACCTGATCCTGGAATCATGGAAATTTTGTTAAACCAAGAAGTTACAAAAAAAACATTTCAAGGTTAAAAACATATGAACTTTCAAAAAAAAAAAAAAGTTTGTTAAGTCTCAAAGATTCTTTCTAGTCCTAATTGCTAATATCTGCAAAGTATGCTTCAATCTCTGCCCCACTAATGTTTATTCCCACTGCACAACAGTGGGACTTACTCTTCTCTCATAAGCCTTTTTTAATTAGACTGCATGTTACATGCTCCTGGGAAGCCACCCTCTCTCTTTCTACAGAGTCAACAGAGATGAGAGGAGATAAATAAGGAAGTCATCATCCTAAACAGTGAATCATTTAATTGTGAGATCCAAATTGTTTGGATCATGATTGCCTTTAGTAGACATCTTTGTTTCTAAACACTTTCAGGAGAAGGCGATCTAGGACTTTTTGCAGGAAACAAACTTTATAGAGGAGTAATGAATAGATTGGTTGTGGTGCTGTTTAGTTATACTCAGTTGTATCTGAAGAAATGTGAAAGATAGTAGGAAATGTTTTTGAAAGCCTAAAAGGGCAAGCAGATTGCTTATCAAACAATATGGACTGAGCAAGGGGAGGGAGAAATTGTAAAGGCAAGGCAGAAGAAAGCTAAAGTGAATTGAGAAGCCCAGAAGTCAGGGAGCAATGGTTTGAACTGCATTCAAAATGCGAGGGAAAACCATTGATGGGGAAAGATGAAGCCAAACTGGCCATGATGACAGCAATTTTTTAATTTTTTTTTTTTTTTTCCCCATGGAGTTAGTCGATTGGGCACAATTGAATGGTGTACTTTTCTGCTGGGGAGGCAATTTCATGCTTGCTGCATTAGTTGGTGTCTGTGTCTTACTAGAGATGGTTATTCTGCTGCAATTTTCCATATCATTTGTCATGGCTGATTTGCACTTGGGTTTATGAGCCCTTCTTTAGGTGGGGTCCTTGTACCTTCCTTGAGTACCTAGGCCTGAGTAATTTTCATGTAGTGCAGGATGGTATGAATGAGGGAGGTGAAGAACACACACCAAGTAGGAAATCTGCAGTTTGAGAAGGGATTTGACAGAAACAACTCCTGTGAAGCTCAGGGGACAGTTAGGCAGCTAGGATGTGGAAGGAAGGGCCTGAAAAACAGCTCTTAGGGACCTGTTAAATCGGTCCAGTTTGTTAGAACTCAGGAAGCTTCAGGAAATTACTGGAATTAAGGCAGGACTGAAGGACCATGCAAGGACAGTTTAGACAGGCAGGAGTCTTGTTTACAAACCCTCTTAGTTATCTCTCACACAACAGAGCTCTGTTTTCTCTGTATAAATTCCATTATTCTTGTCTGGGTTGTTATAAAACCTAATTTTATTATCTAAAGCTGGATTAGATCAAAGAGCACCAGCAAAATTCCCTCATATCTCTGGCTGGCTTGAGGTCCTTTGACAGGGAAGAGGAAAAGGAAAGCAGCAATACAGGGCCAAGGACAGGTGATACCAGATAGGAAGCAATTCATGATTTTCCTATGTAAAATATCTTGGAAAAGGCCAAAGTTGTTGTGAGCTGCATACGGCAAGAGGATATCAGCCTCTTACTGTTCATGGCTGTTGTGAAAGGTACCAGCAACAGTTCTAGGCTCTACTTCAGAAAAAACTGAAAATAGAGAGGAAAATGATCAAAATGTCAAGATGATGATGAACCAGCCTGTGGGGAATGGTTAAGTAAGTGAAAAGATACAGTTTACTATGGGGTAGATATTAAATCGGTCACAAATCTTTTGCAGAATATCGGCAGTATGGAGCGAGAAGGTTAGGTAAAGTTATTCTGTGAGAATGCAGTACAGGTGTAATGACATGATAGCTTAATTTCCCACCAGAAATTAAGGACTGGCAAGATGTAAACTGGCTATGGAGTCCTCACACTACTTGCTGACTCTAGATATAAACATCAGGAAAATTCTTACCCACAGAACAATCACACATTTGCAGGCAATTGAGAAAGATTTTTAAAAAGCTTTTCTATCTTCCCTTGTAGATTAGAGAGCAAGCATATTCTACCTCTAGAGTTATTCTAAAATTAGAATAAGAATATATGAATAACTAGAATACAACACATTTCTCAATTCAGTCATTCTTACATTTCAGTTTCAACATCTTTGACATGGGTATAACAAAGAGTGTCATCAACCAAATTGCACACCTCTCTGATACCCTTTGCAAGGAGGCAGTTGTGTTTCTAAACAGAATTCTGTTGAGAAACAGGGAGTTTGCTGGTGAATACTGTTGTAAATATATAATTGAATTGCTTTGAGTCGTTGCTGCAAAAGCAATCTACGCCTCCAGCTTGTCGAATAAAATCTTATTGCAAAATAGTTTAATAAAATATGTTTCTTCACAGTGATGCTTCTAACTTTTGTGTTTTCCACTGGGATTATTTTTAAAGAATGAAACTTCTTTACCTTTATTGGCTTTCCCAAAAAGTAGCAACAGTAATTACAAAATCCTTCATAAATTCACATGTTATTCTGACAATGTGTGGTGAATTTGTTGAGAATAACTTTGCTTTCTCTGGCTTTCTTTTTGCTTTTGTATCCTAATAAAGACCCAAGATAATATATCCACAGCTGAGAATAGTTGAGTATTTCTTATGTTATGGAGAGTATCTGATAAGTTATGGAGAACTTCTTAAAGTGTGCATTTTCTGAGCATTGATTGTGCAAAGTTTTGTTGTGTATGCAAACATTAGTATTAGACTTCTATGTCTGCTTTAAAATAAAGTTAAACCTTGACATTCTTTATGATTTTTCTATAAATAGATGAGAAGAGCTAAAATAAGGCCTGAGGGCCTAAAATGTAGAGGAAAGATTAGCTCCTTTTGAAGGAGTCTAAGTATTTGACCTTTTCGTATATTGAATCTTAAATTGTATTGATTAAACCATATGTAATCCTATGATATTCCACAGGAAAACATTTTTATGTATCCATTGTTTTTACTAGAAACTTTAAACATTCACCTTTTACAATGTTTAATAACGTTTTATTCTATTTTACTCAGGAGGTTAGTAACAACATCTGATATCTGGCTAAGACAATCCAGTTTTTGAGTAGTTTGAAATAATTATTGTAACAAATTTTGGTATATGTGAAATTTGAAACACTGTGAGGATACTCCAGGGCAGTCTTTTATTGTGTGCTAGAAAGTATTTACTGGTTACAGAAACTTCTGAAACTATTGAAGCTTTTATCAGAGATGTTATGCACCTTTTTGGGAATTATATTAGTTTCAAGTAGTGATTGCGTTTACAATTTCTTTTTCAGTGTCATAAAGTTTTTCCACATAACAACTGTGCTTGTATATGTTAATCTAGTAGAAGTGATATTAAGTACCCTGATTAACTTCATTGACTTAATGTAATCTAATAGCTGTCAGTGCTTATATTGCACTGCTAAAAATGACCTTCAGATCTAGATTCTTGGTACCATCAATCTACGATTCAATGGCACATGAAGTTGGTGAGAACACCTTTGCTGGAGGTCAATACACACGAGGGTTGGAATGGGGCACATATAATAAAATCAATAATTTTGAGGGTTAGATTTTAGGAATCCATGTGAAATTAAGTAGCAACATGACCAATTATTTTATTTAGCACAGCACAACAAAAAATGGATAAACAGTTTTGTACTGAATAGATAAACTTCCCAATTATTAAAGTATTGAACAATGGATATAAAGTAACTAGGAGAAAATGCAGTTTGGAAATTAGAAGGTTATTTTGAGTTAATCTTATTTCTTGTATGAAGAGGCATTTTTAATGTAGATGCCAGTGTCAAGAAAAAAGAAACACAAAAGGCCTCTTTCTGGCTGTATTTATTTCTGAAAGAAACAAGCATTATGTACTTTAGAGACAAAATAGTCAGAAGGTTTCTGTAAATATTGCTATCAAGCATTCTATAAAAGGTTATTTAAAATCTTTCAAATATTTATACTGTCTGTACCAAGCAAAACTCCTGTCCATCAGCCTAACTCCTCCCTGATCTCTGAACTCCAATATCTCTACATAACACATATTTGATCTTCAGAGAATAATCATGAGCAGACTGCCCACTAGAAAAGTCTAAAAAAGTTTATTAAGGCCTCTTTTCCAGCAATATTCAACCACATGTGAAAAGTTCCTCTCAACTGTGTCACAGATCAAAGTTTTAGAACAAAGAAACGATGGTCAACAACATATAACTGCTGGGAAAAAGAAAAACATTTTGACCAGAAATACTTTCACTTTCCAGAGAAAATATAATTTTGGCTTGGATCAGTCCATGGCTTCTACATGGACTTGCAAATGCATGAAGTAAAGGACTAATAAAAAGAAAATGGGTTTTTTTGCTCCATTTATTGCTTGTATGTGAGACAGAGGGAGAAAAAACCCTATATACTTTTGCAGGGCTGCTGTCATGTTGTTCAAAAGGAATTGAATTTACCTTGATTTAGCAGAGCTAGATCAAGAAAATTACTCCTGATATCACTGAATAAAAATAATCATATATTAATGAATACTAAGACAAATATAGCAAGATATGATGAAGTATGATAATTAAAATTTTAACACATTTTCATTAGGCCTCTTGTAACACATTAGAAGGAAAAACAAGACAAGTAGATGGAAATTATTTCAGAAAACTACTGAATTCCTGAGATTTCTGCTGTAATGGTAGTCATGATAGTCTTTGAATACTGATCTGAACCATCTGATACAGAAAGACCTTTTTTACTTTAAATCAGAACGGTAGAGTTGAGGTTACGAAATTAAGCCTAATGTCCAACCAGCGTTTCTGTGCTTGGTAACTGCAGCAACCTTCAAGTCAAATTTAACTTTTCAGAAATGGGAAGCCAAATGACTCATAAGTCTGGATGGGACATGACATAGAAGACACACTGGTGCCATTTTTAAAAGGGTCTTGGCACCAAATGTTAGAACAGAGTAATCAATCCTCCAAAACCAGCCTAAATCAAGTATAGTTGAATCAAGATCCCCTCTTCTTGTGATGTGATGGGAATAATGGTCAATTAAATGAATTGGTCAAAAATGAGAAGTTCAAAAAAAATAAAAGAACATTTTTTTTCTCTTCAAATGAAAGTAGGCAAGGTCATCGAATATAAAATTTCAGTTTTATTTGAGATGGCAAAGGGCAATCAATAAGTTAAAATCTAGTGCAAACTATTTCTCAAATGAACATGTAGCAAGCATAGCAAAAAAGATAACAACACCATGAGGTCTAAGCGAAACTCATGCAGGTGTGAACTTGGTACATCGTTTTCATATTGTAAATTGGTAACTCTCTTAAATCCCCATATTCTTTTTCTATTAATTGATTTTCATCACTGTGCTCAATTCTACTTAGAAAATTTTCTATGGCTTCGTGGTATTTTGCTAGCCGGAGTTAAACCACGACAGACTCCTAGAATTATGCTCTGTGCCACTACCAATTTTGATAGGTTTAGTAATATAACTGACAGTTCATTTGTAGTTTCTAGATAACAGCGCACTGTGTCAGTCCTTCAAAGAGAGAAATATGTACAGATGTTAATAACTGCACACACAGAGTGAGAATTTTGTGGCAATACTTACTTCACTCAGTGCAAGCTAGAAAGCTTGGGATCACATAATCATCAAACACTGAGCAGTAAGGCTGCTTACTAGAGGTTTGGAAAAAGTGTTTCAAGACTTGTATCCTGGCCCAGGTAATGCTTCCAAGGTGACATAAAGGATGTAACTTTGTAGAGAAAATAGGTGTCCCTGCTACTATGGGTGCTTCTCTGTGAGTTGGAAGAAGGTTGAGGATGTCACCAAACAGCATTATAGAGCCCCTGAAGTGTGCCCATGGTTGATACAACCAGCTGGTGTTTTCATTATGGTCGTCTTTGACAACATCACTTGATAACGGAGGAGTGTGGAGACTTATCTATCCATGTACTGTTAGCTTGGGGACTGAGTGCACCCTTGAGCCTAAACGCCTTAATTCTACACACTGCAGTGTGGGCTAGCAATCAGCAGGAGTTCCAAGACATCAGAACCCAGTGGGGATGTAGCCCCTACACACTGTCATAGTGCCTGTGAAGTCATTGATGTTATGATAGTTTGCACCATGTGATGAATTGCCCCTGTATGTGGAAGTCATGGCCCATGAACCACGATGGACAAAGTACTTCTAACAGCAACATGCTGTACAAATAATTCTGAGGTTCTTGCTTACTTGAAAAAAAAAAAAAAAAAATCGATACTCATTCTTCTCTTCTGGTGTTTTAATTGAAAGTGCTTAAAAAACCCAATTAAATCCTCCTTGCAAGGAGCTTTATTTCAAAAAGCAATTAACAGTTTCTGAAGCAATTGTGCAGCCCTTTTCAGGGCTGTTTATGTTGTTGAGGATAACATCTTTACATATTGTTTTTTATCAAAATAATGTGTTTGTTGCACTGATGTTGCAATTATATGTGACTTAGGTATGGTATTCCTGTTGACCTTTTTAGTGCCACCAAAGTAGATAAGCCTGATATACTCCAAGAACTACAATTTAGGCAAAATATTTTTTAAAATGGATAAATCATATTAATACCTCAGTAACCTTCACCCTTCCATGCACACTCATTAAATAAAAAAAGGATGTTACCAAGATTACTCAAGGTTAAGCGATAGCTGCAAAGGCATAAATGAATGTATGAATGTATAAATGAATTTGAAGTGAGTTAAACAAAAGCTCTTATTGGTTCTCATTGAGAAACATTGTCATTCCCAGTGGGAGTTTATTTGTTATCTTCTGTTGGTGGTTGTCTATCCTACTGCAGCCTGCTGTAACAGTAATTGCACATGATACAAGCTTAATAGCATACGTGTCTCTTGGGTAGATAAATCATATTACAAACATTTCATCACTTACTGGAAATGATAATTTATATAAGCATATCCTGTAGGTGAATGAAACTTAAATATGCTGTATATAAAGTTTTTTTTATTCCACATGTTGTTTTTATCTTATATTTGCTGCAGTTGCCAGCTGAAAACAGCTGTATGTTGTGTGTGTGTTGACATGTATTAATATTTATCTGCAGATCCATTTGTTTTGCAGTTTTGTGGGGATAGCTTCCTACAACTTCACTAATAAAAGTCACAGAAATGGAGATCTGGAAGAGGCCTTGTCCACGAGGTCATCCAGTCTTAATCCCTTTGCACTGAGGAAGGAAACAGACTATTTTGACACACACTGGTCTATCCCGAACACTGAAGAATACTTTCCCTGTTTTTTCCTAGGATTTCTATTTCACTACTCAACCATCTTAATGTTTCAGTGTTTTTCCGATCACCCTGCTCTCAAATCTTTTTGTAGATTAAGCTCATTTTTCCTGTCACACGTCTATGGTTGTCACAAAGGACAATTTATCTCTCTCTCCTGATAGTTTATCTTTTTTTAAGGAAACCATAATTCCTGCAACCTTCAGACAAACTAGAGAAATCTCACTGGAGACTTTTTCAACCTACATTATCCAAAACTGGATGTAGACCTACTCAAAACTGGACATAGAACTTCAGCTAGGGCCTTAGGGGGTGAGGAGCAGAGTAGGTCTCTGTCATCCCAGTGGCTCCCTACAGGTGCTGTGTGACTGACCTCTGGGAACTTGGCTCCTTGCTGCAAAGACTCCATTCTTATTCTTGGCCCCTGTGAGCACTCTCCGGACCCTAATGTCCAAGGGGAGAGCTGCCCATAGAAAAGAGGCCAGAGGGTGGAATGTCTCTTTGCCTGAAATGAACCTTAGATGTAACATCATTAAAGTTGGTAGAACTCTGTTTTGCTGCTTGCAGGCTCTGTATTTCCTTCATCTTAAATATTACACCTTGGTTCACTCATATCGCTGTGGAGAGAAGGGAGGATAGACCTCTTGTGATGACCTCTGGACCCATACAAGTTGAATAAGCTCCAGGGTGGAGCAGGCAAGGGGGGTGATGAAGAGAGTTGGAAGCCAGTGGAGTCTGCAAGCTAGGAGGCTATGAGAGGGGAGGAGAAGCAACACACAGCCTAGGACAGAAGTGAAAGGAAAAAGTATTTCTTAGGAATGAGTGGACATGTGTAGTGTTTGCACAAACCACTGAAGTCTGCCGAACTGGAGGAAAGACCTTGTATTAAAAGGATTCATCAGTGGTGGTGATGAGGGCTGATTTTCAGTGAATTCTATTTAGTACCTCAACCAGAAAGTAGAATTTTGCAGCTCTCCCTCCACATACAGTTATGAATGTGTTTTCTGATGTGTTGCTGAAGTAATTAAAGAAAATATTAACTGAGATCAGTCTTACATCAGATCCTGATGGATCTGATGGACTTTCCTCGTTTGGACAAAAACCACAAGGATCCAAAGCATCATAGTGCCTCACAATTAAAAATACATTTGACTAGAATGATCTCATCCTATTTACCACTCAGGGGAATGTTAAAATTCTTCTCTTGGTGAAAGAGATGAAACTAGGTGATGGAACATATAGCCACCTTCACAATTAAATATTTGACAGGCTTTTACAGAAGCTTTTGGGGAGAATTTGGACATTCTAAGACATTTTCCCAGAGGTTCTTATTCCTGTTGCAGATGTGATCATATTGTACCTAAAGAAAATATTTGTAAGTAGTCAGTAGGAATTTTTCCTTTAGGGGTGGACAAGGGGGAGTTCATAAAAGTCCAAACAAGGCAGAAGGAGGCCCACGTCAAGTGTATATATGCAAATACGAAAGTGCTGACAGGACAATATTGTGGAGAGAGCTCTCACACTTTTTCCAGGAAATTAGCATGGCCAGGTGCTTATCTGAACCTTGAATGGGGAGCAAATAGGAGAATTTAGAGATCTAAATACTTCACAATGAGCTTGCAGAAGTCCACGAAGAAATGCCATAATCTTCACTCTGTGTAGTGGGGCAAGAAAGAGTATGACCTCCAGTATTATATGAGATTGACTGATAGCATGGGCTACATAGGTCCCAGGTTTTGAGAATATTATACCTTAGCAGGCAAAAAAAGTATAACCTTGGAACACTATAAGAGTATTATGGCACTTTTCTAGACAATAATCATTAACTTTAACCGTTTTTTATGTCCCTGCATTTTCTCTCTCACTTGCTATTCAACCTTTAGCTTCTCCAACAAGAGTCAAAGATTCTACTGATAGACACTTATTTACTTTGTAATAAAAGACAAAGAATTAAGACAGCAATGCTACTTCATGTACTGAATAAGACAGGATCCTATGGAAAAAATACCATGTGATCATGTAATCAGAGATCATATTATTAATTGCATGTGGAAGAAAAGGTAAGACAATATTATATAAACAATATTTTGGCATTTCTTAGCTTTGTCTTCACAGTTTCTTTTTTTTTTTAGTTTCTTATATTTAAAGAAAAAAAAGAAGTATCATTATTGGAGGTGCTGGGAAACTTAAGTTGGCAGTAGTGCTTTCAGATCCCTCTGCAAGAACAATAACAATGGAATCTTAGCGTTGCATAAATCAGGTCATGTATTTTTTGACCTACACTTCTGAATGTTCGCAGACAACTTTAAACAACTCCTCAAAACAAAATTGTCCACATAAGCAAAGTCTCTGGAAAAGTGTTTCATAAATATGTGTCAAGTTATAGGGTAAACACATTACAATGACAAACAAGGAAAAAAAAAAAAAAGAGTTCTGAAAATTGGTAGTAATTTTTTAAAGTGGGATGCTGTATCAAATTTGAAAGTATTTATTCTGTGTGAACATTTGCTGAAAGTGAACACTGGAAAGTTTGGTTCTACAAATATTATGTCAAACATCTTGGGAAAGTTTCATTTTTTATATTTCTCCAGTAAAAAGCTGGGAAAACGTGAGATCTTAATGATACCGCAGGTCAATAGTGTGAAAACATAGCAGTGATTCTTCCGGTTAACGTTTGTTTTTCATTTTTCCTTTATGTGATTCCTAGAGGGTTTTCAAACAGAGGTCGATTTGGTATGAATTAATCACACATTTCCTTAGAAAATGTAAAGGATATAAAACACTAAGATGTGGTTGGGAAGATGCTGATGCCATCAGGTCTAGCATGGACACTGACACAGTTATAGCAGGATCTTGAATCTGTTCATCCAGGTATTTTCCTGATAGACAGGTAAAGCTCCTGCCCCATTAGTCCACACTGTGGAATTATTTTTGACAGGTGTGGCATGGTCAGAACAAAACATTTGGTTCGTTATGCTTCTTTAATTGTAGAATATCAGTGGGGCTGCCCCACAGATAACTCCAGACAGCACCAATAACATGATTTAATTTCTTTAATCTATTTTGTACTTTTCTGACCCTCCTTTTCACTGCTCTTGTACCACCTTTTCTCCACTCCAGCTTTCCTCCAAAGAAACAACCCCTCCTTATTTCTTCCTTCCCACTGATCCTGATTTTGCTACAACAAAATTTAGTATTTCTTAAGTTTTTGGGTTGATCCTAGCAATACATAATATTACTTATACGGTTACATAGGTACTGTTTCTCTTTAAGACTCCACTGCCCAAAAGGTCCCCAGTACTCCCCTTCCACGATCTGCAGTCTGGCCATTTTTCTCCCTTGATTTTCCCTTTGCCATTTGTGACGTCCAGCCATCTTTCACAGTGTTTTCCTTAATTTTTGCCACCTCTTTACATTCTTATGTGACACATCCAGCAGCTTCTAATATCATATTCAGTAGTTCTCCACGTTCTGTTCAGGTAGATAACCTCAAGGCAGGGCTTAGTCAACAATGTGATCATTCGCCTATGGCATTCACTATTAATATAAGATTTAAGTAGTAAAATACACTTGGGAACAAACAACAGGGTTATTTCATTGGAATTTTCATGTCAAATGAGGAATCAGTTAATTGTTTTAATTATGTTTATAATTATGTTTATTTATGTTTATTTATTAAACATATATATAATGTTTATTTATTAAACATAATTATGTTTAGTTATGTTTATTAACATGCAAGAAAGTAGGAAGCCACTAGTCAGGGACTAGATACCTACAAGGAATAGTGCCTGTACTATTCTTAATAATGAACACAGGACAATGGCCCAGTTTGATGTAATGAGTCTAGCAGCAGAAACACTGAAAAACTGAGATACATGTGACAGACACCTGAAAGCTGTTGGAAAGATGACCCTGACAAAAAGCTGAGACCACATCTCAGCAGATGTTTGGCAAAGTGCATACCCATTTCTTGCCTCATGGATGCAAGGAAAGTGAATTATGACTATCCTGTTTTGTAACTAAAGAGGATTGCACCTAATCTTTTGTGATTTGTGGCCCCGTGTGGAAGATCCTAATGTAAATTTGAAAACAACCAAAACCACCACAAATCATGAACCTGGACTTTGAATAGGGCTCAGTGTTTTATCAATAGAAATGCAGAAACAAGTTTCCCATTAGCAAGTGCTCAGCACAAACAGCTTGAAATGAATCCTGTTGCCAAGACAGGGTCCAGCAGGGGTTTGGAAGAACCATGGAAGATCTTTCTGATCAACAGAAAGGTTGGATGATAGAGACAATATTTTCCCTTTGAGGATTAATCAGATAACACATTGGAGGCCAGTGTAAAGTGGATAGTTGTTTCCTATTTTTTTTACAATTGTATCAGTAAGAAAGTAATTGGTTGATGGCAGTGTTATTGAAAAATAGCCACAATGTTACGGACATTCATCACTGTTGAGGAGACAGATGGCTTAGGTAGAGCAGGAAATTTAGTTAGGAGATGGTTGTTGCACAAGGATGAAAGGGGAAGGATATGGACTTGCTGGTGATGGAAAAGCAGAAAGGGTCAGACCACACTGAATGGTAGGGCTTCTATCAGCCTTTAGCAGTTTGAGAAGCAGCAACTCCATTTCTTTCTCTTTTTGAAATTTAGGTCATACTTGTAGTAGTAAGGGGTGTCTTTTAGATCCTCGTAGGTCATAGGGAGGTGAAAAAATATTTAGGGCAATAAAGAAGTTGGAGAGAACAGGAAAGAAGCACTAGGGCAAATTTATAGGGCAAATTTAGACTGAGGGCCAGAACCTTCCTCTCATCACTTTGCAGGAGCTGAGTGGCCTTGCTGAGACAAGCTGCTGAATATTTTCTAGAGGTGTCTTCACATTCCTTACAATGGTACCAAGGAGACCTGTCACTGTTTGAAATTTAAAATCAGTTCTGGAAGAACAGAACATACAGAATGTTACTGAAGAATGTGTCTTCAGGCAATTGCTAATGAAGCAGATGTAAACCTTACCTGTGAAAACAGCACACTAAAAATCTGATGAACTACATCAGTGCTAGATAAAATTAGGGTGTTCTGCCAACATTCACACCCTTGGGATGCAGCAATAAATGAACAGAACTGGCCTGTGATTATGTTCTGTGTGATATTTCATGACTTGGCAATAAACCTTGAGGCTCCAAGTACATGCTTTCAACAACAAATCAGTATCGTAGCTGCTGCTAGATTCAAGTTCCTAAGATGATATTCCTTCAATAAGGTGATAACACTGGTTGCTTAATATTCTTTTCAATGTTTGGGTGGTTTAATTCAATGCTGGAAGGGGCACCAAAGTAAGAAACAAGCTGAGCACAGGCAATCAAAAACATTGATGAATTTGCTATATGCTGGCAGAATGGGGACAGTTAAGTATGACAAATTTATGACATTTTGACCATTAACTGGGAAGCCAAGTGTGTATCACTGGAAGAAAAAAAGAGAAGACCTGATGCATAAGGTGACTTATGATGGAAATCAGCACCATGTGAAACCGCAAATTACAGGTATGATTAAGATGGGAAGTGGATGTTGTGGTCTGTTGACTCAATTTCATGCCAACTCTTTTACAGTCTTCAGTTGTGATCAGATTTTCTGCTTTGAAGGCAAGCACTGTCAGAATCAAGAATTGGCTAGTCATGTTAAAAACAGGCAATGGTATTCTGCTTCCTTTTAAGGAGGAAGGTCACTAAGGCCAGCTGCTTTCCAATGCAAATAAGTTTATCAAGAAGTCAGTTGCTTAAGTAGTTGTCTTTCTTTTATTTTTACTATTTCATATCTCAGTGGGGAAAAAAAAGTGTCTTTCTTACGTGTCTCTTTGGTGCCAGTTAGCTTTTGAACATGATTCTGTAATATAAATAAATACTTGGCAAGTTAGTCATATGTTCAGATGAAGGTAAGCAAAAAAAATCATCACATTGAAAATGATTTAGCACTGGGAAATATTGCCCAGAGAAGCTGTGGAATCTCTGTCCTTGGAGATCTTCAAAGTCTACTGGGCAAAGTCCTGAGCAACCACATATAGCTTTGAATTTAGCCATTCTTGGAATAGGATCCCTAGAGTTTTGTTCCAAAGAAAATCCTTCCATGATTGTGTGATTCCAATTAAAAACCTGGTAAGTGAAGGCATGTTATCTTCAGCTGAGAAGCAGTCTCAGTTGTCTAACATTGTCTCCTACTTTTGAAGTTTTCAAATGAATTATTGCAAGTCTACTCTGCATATTTGAGGAAAAACAGACTTCTGAAGAGATTTTTCTTCTTAAACATATAGAAAAAGAAACAGTACAGCCACCAGCAACGCCTGATTCAGCTATATCAAGTTGTTATCAAAGATTGCTGAGATGCCTTTTCCTATCCAAGATTGTAATTTCAACATTTGAGATAGCAACCAAGTTCTCCATTGTGTTTCAGAACAGGTCTGTAATCCTTCTGAGCATACTGATATGTACAGTTTCACTACAGATAATATAACCTCCCTACAGTTCCAGATCTGGTCAGTCTTATTGCTGTTAAAATGTCCTTTGGGCTAACAGAAAGGTAATGCTGTGACAAAACAAATTGTATCACTGCATACAGGAAAGCCTTTTTAATTACTAAATAAATTGTCAATAAAAGGCTATGAACTCATTCAGAGTAGTAAGATCATCTCTACAAAGTCTCCTCAGCTCTAGTAATATAGGTTGCTAATCTGTCTAGAGTGAGCTTGGACTGCCCTGCTCAGTTCATTGCATCACTGAAAACTAGTTAACGTAACAGATAAAGACACTGCTTCAGCAAGAAAATTTACTATCACTCGATTAAAGCAGTACATTTTAAATCACAATATTGAACACAAAAATGTTCTACCTGCTTTTGGTTTACTGGGATCTTTGAAAACGTGGTCTACAGGTGAGTGCTAAATAACCTGCACTGCTAATACATTTGGAAGGTTGAAGTCTCTGCTCTGTCACCTACCAAATGGAAAAGAACAAGTAAAGATCATGAGGAACTTGTTGTGGATCCCTGACCTCAGTGCAAATTCAGCCAGCCTGTGATAGCCGAGTTGGCTGGAGATGGAAATGATCTTGTTAGAGATTAAAAGGTATTATCAAACAACTAGTCACTTCTCCACAAAATGAAGGCCCGAGGGGTGGGAATAAGTATTAATTAGCAATTAGCTTTATTTTCTTTCTGGATACTCAGTCCTGAAGGATTTGACAGCAAAGAAGGTGTATGCAGCATTCTCTTCTTTTCTGAGGCAGGGCATGTAAGTGTAAGGCAATTCTGACTCAGCTATTAAACAGTAATTAGTAGTATCCTGCCTCCAGTTTCTGCCCAATATAGTTGACAGGTGAGAAAGAAGGACTGAAAGCAGAACTGATTTCCCTGCAGAAATAGAAGTAATTCTGGAATTGGATTATAACAGGAAATGCTTTCTCTTCAGGTCTCAGGCTTAAGAACTTTTACTGCCTGTGAATCCTGGTCAGAAAGTTAACCTCAAGAACTCAGGTAAAGAAGGAAACAACATTACTTGCAAGGTCCTGCACCTGGATAGGGGCAATCCCAAATACAAGTAC
>NW_010232154.1:0-1144 GCF_000690775.1 Eurypyga helias | reverse complement strand
GGTCCCCAAAGTGGGGGTGCTAGCTGCCCCTGGGGCTGGGCTCTGCCCACCCACGGGAGAGCAGCTCCCAGCATCGGCAGCACCCGGCCTGGCCCTGGAGCCAGGAGTCCCTCAGCTGCTCCAGCTTATCAATCCCTGGAGCTGTGTCACTCCCCTCCTGCTTCGCTGATCCGAGGCCATTTGTCATGTGCTGGGAACACAAAAGCAGAAGGTGCTGGCCCGGTGCTGGCCGGCACAGTGGGTGACCGTGGGATGTGGTGAGAGCCATGTGCCACCTGCCGTGGGTCTCACCTGCAGGGACACGCTCTCGGGGGAGCTGCCCAGGGGCCTGTAAACACGCGGGGTGCTTTGTCAGGAGAAAAAGGGCAAGGAGCTGGGGTTGGGAACGCCGCTTGCTGCCGTGCCCCAGCGATCCCCGGCTCAGCCGTGGGGCTGGTGCTCACGGTGCCTCGTCCGGGCAGCGTGTCGCTGCGGGGGAGAGGGGGCAGGAGGTGCCGGCAATGGAAAACAGGCTGCGGAGGAGGGAAGTGGGGAGCGGGAGCTGCTTTGGGGAGGGTAAAAGGCTGCAAATCACCTCAAACGGAGAGTAAACAAGGTGCTGTGCCGGGGTAACCTGCAGAACTGGAGGTGAGCTCTGAAACCAGCAGCGTTCACAGGGATTCACTTTGCTGGGGTTGTATGGAATTGTGGGAGCGGGAGCCGGCGGGGAGGATCCCATGGGATCCATCCGCAGGACCCTGCGGCCGTGCCCAACCCTGGGGGCTGCACGTGGGGCTGTGCCCCCAGCTCTGCGTCTGGGGGTCCCCCATGTTCGTGGCGGGGTTTGTGCACGGACCAGCGGGATGCGGTTCCTCTGCTCCCCGTCCCCAGGGAGGGGGTGGGAGCAGGGCGAGCTGGCTGGCAGCCCCTCCTGCTGTGCCTGGGAAGGCCTCTGCCCCCGTGTAGCCCCCCAGCACTTGGGGGTTGGGTACCGTTTGGGATGGTGAGGGTGCTTGGAGCTGGGCACTGCACCCCAGGGTGCAGGTCCCGGACCCCGGTGGGCTGGGGGATGCTCTGGTGCCCGCCCGGGGAGGGGCGTGCAGGCAAGGCAGTGGAGAAGCCCCTGGGCCGCTGGCGAACAGGCTGAGCTTAATATGCAAGTCAC
>NW_010232153.1:1151-3466 GCF_000690775.1 Eurypyga helias | reverse complement strand
CCATGAGCAGTCAGTTTCTCCAGGAAAATTCTGTAGGCAACAGTGTCAAAGGTCATCTAGACTAACTATGTTTCTATTAACTTTCTTGTTAGATCTCCCATATTTTGATGTAATTCACTGTCCAAGAGCATCCACCTGATAATTAGTGAGTTTTTACATTTTTAAACCTCATCACATTTCTCCTGGTGAAATTTTATTTTCTTAAAAAAGTCCTGTTTGTGTTTTGTGCCCTTTTGACAAAAAACAAACAAAAACCAAGCCAGCAACAAAACAGTCTTTTTTAGGCAAGTATACCTATTGAAGTTTTAATCTGTTCTCATTGAACAAGGGGAGATTAAACAAGTTTATCAGGAGAGATTAAAGGACTTTATATAGAACAGTTACCACATAGGAGCTCAAAATCTTCAAAGTTACTACACGTCCTTATGTGAAACACAAGACCAAACTAAAACAGTGATATCATAGCTTTCTCAGTAGTGCACAAGACCTTGAAAGCAATCATCATGCAGACACACAGGAAGTTTGACTCACGGAGATACTGGTTTTCCCTTAAGATGCATGGTTGTTCGATCAGACAACTGGAATTCATTTTCATGTCAAATGTGAATGACATCTGCTCATGGCTGTCATCTGGCTGCCTTCCATACTGCTGCAGTATCTCTGAGCTGCCAATCCATTTCCAAACCACTGAGGGAAAAATGATTTGGCAGGAAGAAACCTCTATAAAGCTAGAGGCTCCTGGAATACTACATGTAACCCAGGACAGACAGGTCAAATTTTGAATTAGAACACAAGCATGGGAAACCTACCCACAGGAAATTATTATTCATTCGTGTAGTATTAGTAGAGATACCAAGGGAGGCTCATTAGGAATCTAGGTCAGTTGTCATAGGAACAATATGCATAATGATTTTTAAAAGAAAGAAAACACTTTAAATAATTTCAGAAGCAGAAGAGCCTAGTGATCTGAGGGCTACTTATTAGTTACATTCCTGATTTCCAGAGTGTTTTTAAGGGGAATTTAGGAACTATCCTTTCCTCTACTCTGGCAGAGAAAGCCAGGGTATGAAATGAAGGGATAGAGTAGGGAAGTACAGAGAAGAGTTCTGTGTGGGAGCCACACACCTCGATAAAGGTTCCTGGCACTCAGGTGGAATGGATAAAACTCTGATGTGTTTTTGGAGGCACAGGGACTACTCCAGCACTTATTTAGTACCATTTTTTTCCTTCTTGCTGGTCCACCTGCTAGATTTAGAGATCCATCTGGCTGGTTTTCAAAGGTCTGAATAACACATGCTACCAAGTCCAAAATTAAATGGAAGAATGCTCTGAGTGAAAAATGGGTACAGTTCAAAAACTTCGTCTGATTTGATAGTCTACCCAAAATGCCGTGGCACTGGATGCTGGAATCATTTGCTCTGCAGGAAAATGGCAGTAGTAGCAGTAGTCAACAGCTGGTTCTCATGCTATTGGTGCTTAGGCATCTTTTCAGTTCAAACTAAGCAGGTTAAGTGAAATGGCATTATATGTCTAATATATTTATGTCTATGTTTATGTCTAATATATGTCTAATAAAGCATATCTGTATAAAAATCAGAACAATAAGCTTTTTAATGTGAGGTTAAAAAATGGAGACAGAGTGGATCAAATGGCTTATGTCTAAGAGGGCAGTCAGAAATTTCTGAGGGCTAAGCTGCATGTCTGATGAGAGAGTAACTTTAGTTCAGACTGCGGGATAAAACACTCGATGAGAGAGGTCTTTGTGGAAAAGAAACAACCAACCCAAACAAAAAGCCCCCCCCCCAAACAAACAAAAAACCCCAAAACAAACAAAACAAGCAAACAAACAAAAATCCACACCAAAACCAAACAGATTTCACCAAGCAGGTCCTTTAACATGTTTCAAAGCATAGGCTAGTCGACTCTGCTTGAGACTGTATGTACTATAGTGTGCTACACGCCAGACTCTGAATAAGAACTCAGTTGGACATCACAATACCAATACATAAAAACAGACAGACTGAATCAATCCTGGCTTTTGGAAAAGGCAAGCCCGTTTGGAAATATGCAAGAACTTAAATGAATTATATAATTTTTAGGATTTGGCAGTGTCAGCAGGCTATGTGCAGCATGTAGAAAGAGCACAGTATGGTTAAAGGCACCATCAACATCTCTTGTGATCCTTCTGGTGTAGAAAGAGATCAAAAACAGCACTGAATGATGAACTGTGCAAGGAGCCTTGTGCCAAAACCAACCACCACGTGATACTGCTGCTCTGAAAAACTGACTGTGGGAGGCAGTCCTGACGGATGGAG
>NW_010232153.1:0-604 GCF_000690775.1 Eurypyga helias | reverse complement strand
TAAATTATATTCTTTCCTGATAAATTACATTCCTTCCCTGTAAAGTATGAAAAGACTAGGAATTGTATAGACAAGTTGCTGTATTTCATGTGGTCCTCTTTCCACTCTTGACTTCTGACCCTCTGAATAAAGCTACACAGAGCACAAGGAAACTAATCAAGTCTGTGTTATGGGTAGCCAGAGGAAGAGATGAGAAAGCCATTCGGAAATTGCTAGTGTTTCTACACTTCAAAAAGCTCAGGCTAAAGGTGATAAAAACCAGAAATGTATAATATTTATTGGATAGATTTGCATTGTGTTTTTATGATTAATCAGAACAGACTGTTGCAGCCTTTCTACTCTGCTTGTACTAAACTGAAAGGTAGTAGTACTTAAGCAATACATTTTTGTTACATATAAAAGTTGTGTCATTATTAATAGTTTGATTTTGTCACACACGAGGTGCAACAAATATATATATCTATCTATATCTATAAACATATAAATAAATATATATCTCAAGCTATAATTTGCAATTTCTCTAATTTCTCTATTAAACTATTGTCATGGTTTAGCCTTGTCGGGAAATTAAGCATCATAAGTCACTCTACCACTCCACCCCCTC
>NW_010232152.1:2320-2662 GCF_000690775.1 Eurypyga helias | reverse complement strand
TCTTACCACACTGAGGTATAAAGGAGCAGAGCTGGTGCAGCCACTCACCAGCACTCCCCTGTCCAGCATTGTACCCCGTCCCACTCAGCCGGTGGCTCGGGGCAGTGTCACCAGCTCCGAGCATCCCACAGCTCCAGGGGGGAGCAGGTGTGACTGCAGCATGGAAGCATATCCCCACGGTAGCGGTTTCAGCGGGTTGGTCAAGGCGCTGTGGAGCTGGTTGGGGATTTTCCACCGGGATGGTTTCCAGCGCATCCTGGCACATTCAAAAATCAGCGGTTTCCCATGGGGAAATTTCTGCTTTGTGGGCTTAGGGAAGGAAACCAGGCTGATGCACCCTTG
>NW_010232152.1:1733-2083 GCF_000690775.1 Eurypyga helias | reverse complement strand
CGAGCCTGGCTGGCAGCTGGGGAGGTCCTGGGTGCCGGGCTGCTGCACCCACCGTGCCCCTCTGCCATCCTCTTGGCTGTCACCCATCCTGACACCTGGCACACGATAGTGGCACCACAACTGGGCTTTGGGGGGGGCAGAGATGGGGAGGGGGTCTGCAGAGCCTGCTCTGTGGGTCGTGAGCCCTTGGCGCATCCCTGCACCTCCCAGGCATGGGGAGGGCATCTGAGCCGGGCAGGGGACATGGAGCTGGGGAGAACCTGCACCCGCAGCAGCTCCAGCAAAGCCAAGCAAGAGAGGGGCTGCTCCGGTCCCCCAACACGCGTGGGGCGAGGGTGAGGGGCAGGGTG
>NW_010232152.1:1419-1657 GCF_000690775.1 Eurypyga helias | reverse complement strand
ACATGAGGTGCAGCCTCCGAATCCGCCCCCGCGGCAGGTTCGGGGAGATGCTGGAGACAATTACGGTGTCGAGTGGTGCGCTCAGCCGCTCTGCACCCAGAGCTGCGGGAGAGGGGCTTTATTAAAAAGGGGGGGTGGGGGGAAATACAGATATGGAGGAACAAAAAATCCCCAGCCCACACACTTCTCTCTAGAAAGGAGATCAAATGCCTCGGAGGAGGAGGAGGTGTGGAAGAGG
>NW_010232152.1:0-1314 GCF_000690775.1 Eurypyga helias | reverse complement strand
CCCGGGGACCCAGGGGACGGGGGCTGCAGGGCCGGGACCCTGCAGTGGCAGGGCTTGGGGCTGGAGTGCCAGGGCTGGCTGCGGGGCCAGTGTCACCCTGACATAGCAGCCGGGGAGGGGACATGGACACAGCCCCTACCCATGGCCCTGCAGGTGACGTACCCGTCCGGTGCTAAAACAGGGACGTGCTGTCTGGGATGAATTCCCCATCTCTGAGCCTGCAGAGATGGGGCCCCCAGCTGCCACTGAGGTTGGGGTCAGCCCCATCCCAAGAGCCAGCACCCATAGGGAAGAGACCCATGCTGCTGCCGATGGCCAGGGAACAGGGCGTCTCCTTCCAAAGGGGCTTTTTGCACCCAGATGGGGCTGAGCTCCCCGCCTGACCCCCCCTGCGCTGCCGGGGACGCCTGCTTTTGCAAGGAAGGAGATGCTGGAGATATATGGAGCCAAAGGGGGATTTTTCCCACAGGCTGGGAAGATCCCACACAGGGCTGAGAAGCACAGGAGCAGCTTGGCATGGGGAGCAGAGTCTGGCTGCTGTGAAAGGCCCAGTGGGGTCAAACATCCAGTGTGGGGGTTCCCAGCCAGTGCAGATGCCCTGAAGGACCCAGCTGGGACTGGGATGGGGCTATGGAGAGCGTGCCCTACCCCTGGGCATCCTGCACCCACACCCAGCGCCTTGTGTCCCGGGCACGCTCCAGGGTCTCGCTTGGACTCCGTGGAGCATGAGAAGACGTTCGGTTCCTGTTAAACAGGGCCAGAGGAGCCAAAAGCCATGAATGCACCTGGGGGTGCGAAACCCTGTGCTCTGCGGGTGCGGCACAGCCCAACCCTGGCTGACACATCCCACTTCCCACGGCTCCCTGTTCTCTGCCGTTCCCTTTACCCATTCCCTTTAGCAGCTCTCCCCATTCCCTTTATCAATAGATGGATGAGCGTGCGGCTGCCGGCACTGGGACAAGGAGTGGCTGGGGGTCCCCAGGCTCCAGGGGTCTGGGACACCTGTGTCACCCCAACCCCACGTCAGGTCCTGCAGCGAAACCCTGTGGGGTGGTCGGTGTTCGAAGGGGCTTCCCTGCTTGCCGTGCTCACGGCTGTGGAATTTCCTGGCACTGCAAAAGCAGCACGCATGTCTTTAGGGGAAAAAAGAGGAGTGATGGGTCACAGGGACTCACAGGAGCCCCCAGATCCCGGGAAGTGCAGGGTACCTGGTGGGACAGCCCATGACTCTGGTCTCCCCTCCCACGGTAAGATGGACACAAAGGATTTCTCTCCCCCTTTCTAATTAATCCCCCCCAGATTATCAGGATGTTA
>NW_010232151.1:0-851 GCF_000690775.1 Eurypyga helias | reverse complement strand
AAACCCGCTCACCCTTTAACAGCCTGCACACTCACTCATCTGCAGCGGCTCCACTTTGCACGTCTCCGTGGGCTTCGGCTCTGAGCTGGGAGCCAGAGCAGCTACCTCCTGCCAGGCCAGCCGGGGCTGGCAGGTGGGTTTCTTTTCTATCCTGCGGGGGAGAGGGAGGGAGAAAGGGGTGAGGAAACCCTGCACCAGCTCGGGCTGCCCTGCCAAGGGGTGGTGGGCAGAGGTGGCCACGCTCAGGGGGCTTCTCGTTCCCATCCCGTCCCAACACCATGCTCTCAGATGTTGTGGGAGCAGGGCTGGGTGACACAGGGTGTCACTATGTGCTTCAGTGTCCCACCCCCTCCCCAGGACCGCTCCTGCTGCCCCAGAGCCCCAGACCCTGCCCTTTTTCCCAGGAAAACAGGACTGACACCATCGTTCTCCTGCTGTCGGGCTGGGGTTCATCCGTAGCACCCTTCTCTCCGCAGGCACTCCCCAGCTCTTCCTTCTTCCCCATGACGCTCAGGACAAAAGCCCCAGGGCTCGGAGACTGGTGTGCATACAAGGATGCCACACACCCTCCTCTGCACTCAACTGCAGCCCCCTGGGTGTTAGTCGGTGGGTCTCCTGGTTATGGTTGTTAACAGGCAGCATGAGGATTCCAATGGCCCATTGTGGCTGGAGGGAGAGGGCGACGCCCCATTCTCCGTTTCCTCTCTGCTGGGCTGTATTTCCAGCAGACGTCTGGGAAGTTGAAGTCTCCTGCGAGAACAAGGGCCATGGATCGTGAGACTTCTGCCGTCCGCTTGTGGAATGCTTCATCTGTCACCTCATCCCAGTTGGGTGCTCTGTAACAGACTCCC
>NW_010232150.1:0-3925 GCF_000690775.1 Eurypyga helias | reverse complement strand
CACCTCCAGCCCCTGCTCTGGGGGAGCGGGGAAAGGCGGTGCTGGTTTCGGATCCCTCCAGGAGCGAAACGAAAGTAACCCTCCAGCCAGCTCCAGCTCCCGCTCCTCGCCTGCCTTTTCAGCCCTCACCCCGAATAAAGTTCCCTTTCCCCCCCTTCTTTGTCCTTTTCCATTCCTTTCCTCTTCTCCTTTGCCTGCCCAAGTTCTTTCTCTCTTTCTTTTGTTCCTTCTTCACCCCTCCTTTCCTTAAAAAAAAAGAGGAGGGGAAAAGAATAGTGCACAATAGATCGCAAGACTGGAAAGCAGACTCTCTGAAGAGGCTGCAAAATATTTCCTGATCCCCCAGATGCCTCTGTTTATTCCAGGATTGTCTCTTAGAGTAAATAAATATGGGGAAAGATTCATTTCAGGCCAAATACCGTCCGTGAATCTTGCAGCAGCGCGATTGCGGGCTTTGCCTTCCCCCCCCCCACCACTCCCTTCCCCTGCTCAGTTCTTTGATTTTCTGAAAATCATATTTATTCAGGCTTCCTCCGGAGTTATCATATAGGAAAACTGCCCAGGACAACAACTGACCGCTGGAACTCGCACGCGCATCGCTTTACATCCACGCGAAAACTTCAGTCTGAGACGATCTGAGTCCTCGCCAAGGCACAGAAAATCAGCTTAAAATGACACTGCGGGAGTTTTTTACCTGCTTAAGTGCTTCCCCCCACACACACCCACACCCCCCCGCTCTGTTTGTTGCTAAGAATTCCTGTCTCTCCAGTGTTGGAGGTACGGCTAATAGACAATAAATTCCGAGGTGCAATTAAAGCGAAGAACAATTTCTTTAAGTGTGTTATGGTCTCCTTTTCCAAAATTTCAGGTCTCCACCAGACGAAGCCTACTGCAGATGTTCACAAACAGCAGCTCGTCTGCAGCAGCCGGGGAGGGTGCAAAATTCAAGCTCCTCTCCACGCTGCTCTCCAGGTTAGCTCGGTTTTGGGTGTGATATGAAATGCAGGTCAACAGAAGGGGAAAAAAAAATTTCCCAGAGAAGTAAATTAAAAGAGGAGCAAGAAAACAAGCCTGAACCCAGAGAGGCGAAGTGTATACTGCCTGAAGAAACATATTTCTATACTTCTCCCTTTACATTTATTATGTTTCTGTCAGACACCCTGTAATTAGCATAGATAACTATAGTTGCAAGCTCCAAGTTGTGTCTGCAAATTCTATTGTCTGGCTGCTACAGTTGCACACCAGCGAGCTTGAAAGGGAGCACAAGGTG
Organism: Eurypyga helias; assembly: GCF_000690775.1. Lineage (NCBI taxonomy): Eukaryota > Metazoa > Chordata > Aves > Eurypygiformes > Eurypygidae > Eurypyga > Eurypyga helias. The sequence goes on along the minus strand of NW_010232150.1, from coordinate 2,655 downwards.
TTAGGAAGAGCCTGGTGCCCTCAAATAAGACAACAACCCCACGAAATGTAGGGGGGGGTGGGGGGGTGGGGAGCGGAGGGGAGAAGGGTGCTGCTTTAGGCGATGGATTCCAGCCCAATCTGCACCGCAATATCTCCGGCCTGGTGCAAACGTCTCCTCCAGGAGATTAGCTCAGTCTTAAACCTGCCTCTGTCGACCGCAAATATGGCTTAAAATAAAGAATATTCAGGCAATAGCCCGTCTTCTGTCTCAATCCGCCCTCCTCCGAGTAGTTATTTGTAAAGGTCATCTGCAGAGCCAATACCGATGTAAATACTCGGTGACTGAGCCAGACACTCCGACACCTAAAGATAACAACCTTGAGCAGGGACATTTGCTACCATTTACACGATCCCCTCCGCCAGCCCCAGTTTGTTTTCTAGCCCTGGAGCGGGTTTGTCTTGTAGGAAAGAGCTGAGCCTTCAGGGCACTTTCCCAAAACCCAGCCGAGCAAATATCTAGGATAGCTTTTATTTGGGGTGGGGGGAGGAAAGCAACACATAATATAGCCCAGTTCTTCCCCTGCTGCTGCTGCAAAAAAAAGAGTTTATCAACGCGACCTCATCCCCCCACAGCCCCCTGCGCCCATAGCTTTTGCTAGAAGGTCTTTTGCAAAACCGCCCCAAAACCATTCCTAGCAGCCAAGGATAAAGTTCATCCACAGGCGATGCTTGAACACACACAGAGAGACAGGCAAAAGCCTCCAGGTTTTAAAATTACACCTGCTGGGCGAGGAGCATTATACACACAGACGCAAGAAAAATTATGCAATCCAGCGTATCATAATATCGCCAATATTTTACTTTGATAACAGCATCAAAAAAGTGCATGAGCATTAGCAACAAAGCAAACAATATTACGCGGAGAAAGATGAAGGCGAACAGCATGGTGTCTTTTTGACTACCCATGTTTTTACATAAAAAAACAGGCACATCTCTACAAAATAGTTGAAGCAATAAATTCCCACCGTCCTTCTTCCTGATCTAATATCATAATTAAAAAACAGTAGGGGAGATTTTAACTTTTATGGCGTTTCTGGAGTTGGGTTGCTAAACATATATTAACTTTAGATTCTTCTCTTTCTCTCCAGGGGGGTGGTCTCTCAGAAATAAAATCAATCTTAATATACACATAATAGATATTGTTTTGTCTTGTGCATGCTGTTAGAAGAAAGGGAAAGAAATCTGCAGATAGTTAATACAAAGAAGGCAAACTCATCATACATGTAATGAATCCTTTAAATCATTCAATTATCACAGCACTAATATCAAATAATTATGGTTAAAAGTACCAGTAATCAACATTGTCCCTGCTGAAATATTAATTTCCAGTATCGTGAACGACGGTTTTTTTCTTCCCTTACCCATCTTTAATCTCGCTTATTACGTTTTTTTTTCCCAGCCTGGTTTATTCAACCTCAAAAGATGATAAAAATAACGGTACTCCACGCAACATTGCTTTGCACCAAATCAACAACTATTTCGTCTTTTCCACACTTAGAAGACAGCGTCTTTAACATAGCAGGCAAAACAAAGCGAGTCCTTTTCAAACCGATGCATAAAAATACACATTAATTCATCGCACGTGATTTTATTCTCATCTGGGCTATAACATTCAGACCGTCCAACGGAGCAGGGATAGAGCGATTTTTGCAATCGAAATACACTCCTTGTGCAGAAACTTTGCCTTGAGGCTCACCAGTAAGAAGTCAAAGCAGGGAAAAAGCCCGAAATATCTCAATCCACTAGCGAACAAATCCCAAAACCACACCATTCTCTCCAGGTCTGAACCTGCCTTGGGAAATCCTCCCAGCCTGCCCTTTTGCTTACACAGAAAAGTCCAAATATTCAGAGTTTAAGACTTTATTTCTCTACGCCAACCTGCACCTTTCTGCCCTAAGACCAACACCCACTGGACTCGGGGTTTCTTGGCTGTCACAACACAGAAGTATCTGCAAAGCCCTTGCTCACCCTCAGCAGATTTTGCTCTCTACATGCTCTATTTTGCTCTCCGCATATTTACTTTCCCTCCTTGCCAGTTCACAAGCATCCCTAGTCCCACGCATCGCCAAGGACCCGTGCGCTCTTCATGCGGGAGCTCGGCTGATATTTGCTTTCCTTCGTTTTTTTCCCCCCTCTTTTTTTCCCCTCAATGAAACCCTGAGACGCAGATATAACTTTACCAACTTTTACAGCGCATTTTTTGGGGGGGAAAGGGGCAAAATAACCCTTTTTTTGCCCAAGAGGGACACCGCTCATGTAACACAGACGTCTGATTTTCTTCATCAACAGTTACTTAGGTTTATACGTAGCCTTAGTAAAAAGTAATTCATAATCCAGACTGACCCAGCCGCGACATAGGAACCGTGTTCTTGAAAGTGAAACCCCAGACCCCGATTAGAGCATGGAAAAGGGTGATTAAATTTTATCTCTGATGCTTTTGCAGGGATGGAGACAGAGCGCAGGAGAAGTTGGAAACCCCAGTTTCTGCTTTGTTCTTCCATCCACCTTCACGAAACCGAATCCGCTGCAACTTCTCGGGTTTAAGAGCGAGAAGGCTCAGCAGTAGATGGCAACAGGAGCGCTCCCAGCACCCCACCTCCGCCAGCACCATCGT
>NW_010232149.1:656-2840 GCF_000690775.1 Eurypyga helias | reverse complement strand
GTCCCAAATCCTACTCAAAACCAGCGGCCCTACACCAGGCGACCGAAGGCCACGTGGCGCCAGCATGGAGAGGCCTGAGCTGCCCTGTGCCGCAGCGGGTGAGGCTTTCCCCAAGCACGGGAGGGGCACCTTCCCCCCCAAAAAGCTGCCCCACTGGTGGGGAGCAGCTGTGAGGACTGTGGCAGCCCGCCCCAATGCTGGGCCAGGGCATCGGGACATCCCACAGGGCTGCTCCAGCCTCCTGGGAGAAGGAAACATTTAGCAGCAGGATGGAAAATCCCTGAGGCTCCCAAAGATGCCCAAGAACAGTGGGGTTAGAGTTTATTAATCCCCTGTAACAAGCACCTTCGCTTGGAGCCACGGCCTAACACCTCCCCTTCTGCCAGCTGGGATGAAAACCCGCGGGACAGACAGGCCGTTCCCACAGGCATCGCCGCTGCCACCCACCCAGCCAGGCTGGAAGAGGCACCGGCGAGAGCTGGAACAAGCGTTCCTCTGTTGCTGGCTCCTGCAGGAAGCCCTCCGCAGGGCCCCTCGCCCCAGCAGGCAGCGGCGGCGCCTCTGACACGCGGCCATTGGCGTAACGCGCGCTACGGAGTGCTCCGGGCTGCCGGCCTCTTCCCCTTCTGCAGCTGAACAAAGGCATCGTCTCCAAGAGCCGCTGAACGGCCCCGTCACAACCGAGCACATCCATGCCCACCGCCAGCGCCTCCCAGAAGAGGGTCACGGAGGAGCAAACGCTGGGAGGACAGAGCAGGGATAGCCCGAAACACACCCATCTCCTATTTTCAGCTCCTCAGCTCGGCCTGGCGCCGTCTGGAAGGGAACCGCCTGCCTTTTAACAGCCAGTGACTCTATTCCTGAAGCAGCTGGAGCCTGGGGCCAAGCTCAGGGCCGCGCTGCTCTCTCTGCAGGCTGCGAGGGAATAACAAAGGCACGTCCCAGCCCCTTGACACCCTGAGCAGGTCGGGCAGTACCTGGCAGAGGTACTCACAGTACCAAGGTAGAAGTGATTTGATTTACAGACCATGAACCGCCTGGTTAAGCAAAGTGTCACCCAGGAAGTCTGGGAAGTGTTGGAAATTGGTCCCAGATTTCCAAATTTCCAAGTCCAGGGCACCACCAGGCAACCTTCTTCTAAAAATCGAAACATACTCTAAAGGAGCCACGTACATCTCCCTTTTTTGCTGAAGTTCTTTGAGGAATGGGTCCAAATCAAAGAGCTAATGAGAGCTGCCACCCACAGCTCCAGGAGCACAGCACAGGATGTGGGAAGATGGGAGCTGTATGAAAAGGGAGCAGGTGGAAAGCCTGGGGCAACGACAGCCCGTTACCAGGAGCTAGTTCATCCCGGCTCCAGGAAGGTGCTGTGGTATTTACATGTGACGCAGCCGTGAGTAAGGATGAGACAGGGATGACAGGCAGGGAAAAAGAATCTCAATGGAAAATATGCAAGAGTGACATTGAAGATACACAGCGGGGGTGAGAGAAAAAGAGACAGTATGTGAATGAGGAGGGAACTGAGGGGGGTGGAGATCAGGCACACATATCAGCGACCCACGCAGCTCCGAAGCTCTCAGCAGCAGGAGCTCCCTTACGCAGACGAGACGTTTTGTGCAGCAGAATGGCACAGCCATTGCCCAGAGCCACAGCTTTGCCCGGGGGTCAGGGGGGCTGGTTGGAAACAGCACCCTAAAGGCCAGGGGGACAGGACAAGGGTCAGGCTGTGTTACCTGATGACATCGGAGGCTACGTCTGTCCATGAACATCAACTCAGGCTGCAGACAGCGGTCTGTTGTGAGATAATGAGAGATGAAGTAAGAACCTCGTGCTTTCTTAGCAGGCTGAAGTATATGTGTAATTTCTCAAATTATAGAAGCTGTTGCCTTCCCATGATCTCATGCAATGACTCTCAAATTTATTAATAAAAGGCTACGTTTGATACTAACTTGAGGAGCTGCAGTGCCTGAAATATAACCTGCCTGCTAAACAACTGCTGCCTCCGTAAACCACACTGACAAACCCCTGCACACACGCATTTTCACACTTCATAGAATGATTTGGGTTGGAAGGGACCTTGAAGATCATCTTGTTCAACCCCTCTGCCATGGGCAGCAACACCTTCCATAGCCCAGGTTGCTCCAAGCCTCATCCAGCCTGGCCTTGGACACTCCCAGGGATGGG
>NW_010232149.1:0-450 GCF_000690775.1 Eurypyga helias | reverse complement strand
TCCCCCTCCGGCCGCCGAACCCCCCCAACTCCCCCAGCCTGTCCCCATGGCAGAGGGGCTCTGGCCCTCAGAGCATCCTGACTGAAAACCCCACTTTGCTGGGTTTCAAGACTGTGCCTTCCCCCAGTACCTCCACACCAGCACCTTTTACCAGAGTCCCTTTCTTACCTCTTCAACACCTGCCACGCAGGAGTTAGCGGTTCTCTCCAAAGCCCCATAGCACAGCACGGGGCCGACACAAGGACACCAAGGGCTCGCCTCCCCAGCAGGCACTGCCAGGGCCTCGGAGGAGGGGGAGGCCCAGCGCTCCCACAGGTACTGACGAGGCCCTGTGCTGCCCCGGGCAGGTCTGCAGGCACACACAGGCGGTGAGCTCAGCCCTCAAGACGGGCTGGGCTGACTCATCGCACCTGCGGAGGCCAGGCGGGGGCGAGCGCGGTGCCCCCCCGA
>NW_010232148.1:4569-5203 GCF_000690775.1 Eurypyga helias | reverse complement strand
ATCCAGCCCAGGATACGGTTGGCATCATCCCCATGTCCTCTATTTGCTGTTTGGTCACCCAAGGGACCCCAAACCACCCACCACAGTGATGGGATGAGTTACTGGTGTCCTGTGCTGGGAATGGGCTCTTACGGGATGGAAAACAGGCACCATCCCACAGCGGGGTGTGAGGTTTGTCCCCAGGGAGCCGCAGTCCCACAGCCGTCCCTGCCACCATGGTGCTGCCAGTCCCCGTCCCTCCGTGTCCCTCCGGTGCGTATTTTTCTTGGCAGCCCCCAGGCAGGAATGTTTCCCCGCTGCTGAGCGAAAGTGGAGGCAGGAATTGCTGGAATAGCGACAGGCTGAGTAACAGCCCTAACTTTATTCTCCGAAACAAAGGCCAGTGTCCCAGACGCCGAGGGCTGGTCCGGCTCCCGGCGGTGCGGAGGCCAGGGCTGGGGAGTGCAGGCAGAGCCAGAAACGCCACTGCCGCAGGGGCCCCTGCCCCAAATTCCTGCCCTGAAGACTCCCAGCCGTGCCCTGCTCCCACTGGGAAACCCTCCTCCCGCTGCCCACCAGCCAAAAGGACATTTCTAAGAGCAAAAAAAGGGCGTTGAGAAATAGCACGAAAAGGCTAGGATTTCCCTTGGAGACC
>NW_010232148.1:1116-4518 GCF_000690775.1 Eurypyga helias | reverse complement strand
GTACCCCCACCCATCTCCTAGGATCCTGGGGGGCTCCAAGCCTGTCACACACCCCCAACGGCCCTGAGCATGCCACGTTGCCTCTCCCACCCTCCCTGCACCTCAGGGTGCTGCAGGACGGGGTGCTGACCTCCCCTCCAGCCCTGCTGCCCCCTTCCCAAGAGATTCCCCGGCTGCGGCGGTGGCTGAGGAAGGGCTGGAGGATGGAGTCCCATCGCCGGCGCCCACGAGCTCCACGGGCTCTGACAGCATCTCCCCACCCTGCTCTGAGGAAAGTTCTCAAGTCCCCACGGAGCATCCCTGGAGCACGAGGCTGGCTCGAGGTCGGTTGTTTCCCTTCCATACGAGCTCGGGTTTGCATCCCAGCAGGATCCGACCTCGGTGCCTGGTGCGAGCAGCCTTCCTGCCAGGGCCGGCCTTGGCGGCAGGGCTTGGGGCAAGGCAGCACTTTCCAAAGCAAATATTTGCACAGCACAACACCACGTGGGAAAGAGCAGGGGCGTTTGCTTCCCCAGCTCTGGGGGGAGGCTCCCGGGGAGCCAGACTCGATCCAGGGGTGTTCAGCCATGCCCTGACCTGTCACCGTGCTGAGCTGCCCAGGTGCTGAACCTCTTTATGCTCCGTGGGTTTGTACAAGGAGGTTTTTAATTTGCACCCCAGGAAAAGGGCATCGCTCTTGGCTGGTCCTGCAAAACTCCTCTGGGCACCAAGGCAAGAGGGTTCGGGGATGACCTGGGCTCCCCGGGGGCTCTGCCCTGCTGCCTGTGCCGAAGGGGCTCCAAGCTCCTGCGGTCTCCAAGAACCCCAAATCTACCCCAAAACTCCTTCCTTGTATGAAGCTGAGCAACGCTGCGCAGTGGCAGCACCGAGCTGTTGCAGCGGGGCATTGCACACCAGCCCACCCCAAACCACCCCCTCGCCCTCCTGGTGGCAATGCTGTGCTTTGGGGGAGTGGGGTGGGGTGTCCCATCTACCGTTTAGTCTCTCCCGGGTTCACATCTCGAGGTTCACATCTCCAGGGTCCCACATCTGCGGTACCTTAAGCAAAACCATCCTGCAGTTCTCAGACCGCAGCGACACGGCCCCAGCGCTGCTCCCTGACCACAGCCATTTCCCAGGCTCAGATGCTGGAAGCAGCACACTCCCCGTCCACCCATTTTTTCTTGGAAACGATGTGGGAATTGGGGAATGAGCCCATGCGAAAGGCAAAGGCTGACGCACCATCCAGGGCAGGCCATGACCACTTGCAACCCGTCCCTCTGCTCGCAGAAAACACTTGGCAGAGCGTGGCTGATGCCCGAGCATCAGGGGTCAGCACTAATTGGATATTAGGAGCACGGAAAGCCCCGGGGTGAGGCCAGGTTAATGGCCTGGATGCTCCTAGCCAGGTCACCAATGCCGGGTGTGAGCTTTTCCTCCTTCTCCTTCTCCTTCTCCTTCTCCTTCTCCTTCTCCTTCTCCTTCTCCTTCTCCTTCTCCTTCTCCTTCTCCTTCTCCTTCTCCTTCTCCTTCTCCTTCTCCTTCTCCTTCTCCTTCTCCTTCTCCTTCTCCTTCTCCTTCTCCTTCTCCTTCTCCTTCTCCTTCTCCTTCTCCTTCTCCTTCTCCTTCTCCTTCTCCTTCTCCTTCTCCTTCTCCTTCTCCTTCTCCTTCTCCTTCTCCTTCTCCTTCTCCTTCTCCTTCTCCTTCTCCTTCTCCTTCTCCTCCTCCTCCTCCTTCTCCTGTCTAGCAGTAATGTAAAGGTGTCAGCCCTGCCCGTGGTCCTGCTGTTTTTAAATCACTCTGTGCTTTAGTGCCGAGTCCCATTGCCCGTGCACGGGGAGCTCCTGGCAGGCTTGGCAGCTGCCTAAAACCTGGGCGGAAAACCCACCTCCCCTGACCCAGCAGCACCATCCTGTCCCACTGCCATCCATGCCCTCTGTCCCATCACAGCCAGGCAGCTGTGAGCCATGTCTCGGGGCTGTCCCCATGGATTGTGGCATGTCCCAAGCACGTTGTGTGTACCCCCCCGTGTCCTGCTGGCGTGGATGGAGGCTGCTGGGGCTTCCCCAGGGCTTCTCCATAACAGGAGCTGCTCCTGGCCCCTCTTCCCTCCTGCTCCTCTCCATAAGAGGCGAGGCGACGGGGAGAGCCGAGAGGAGCCTGCGCTTGGCTTCTCTCCATGGATTCCTTTCCTGCCTGTCACTGACCAATATAGTCCCCGGCGTCAGCCCGGCCCCACGTCAGTGGTGCCAGCGCCGGCAGACAGGCACTGGGCTGACGTACCCTGGGGCTCTGGGTCTCGATGCCAGGTGGGGTCCGGGGGTCCCACGCAGGGCGGTGGGCACAGTGTCCTGCCCAGGGGTTATTTCCACCCAAGGGGGTTGGGGATCCTGGTGTCAGCCATCCCATGGCACAGGGATGAGCTTGCTGGTGCTGTGGGTCCATCATACCTGCAGGATTGGGAGAGGGAAGAGACAGGAGGGATGCGGGTTGCCTTCCCTCCTTCCTTCCTTCCCTCCTTCCTTCCTTCCTCAGGGCATGGCAAACCCACTCACGGGGCTCCAGGAGCTCGGTCCTTCACAGAAGCCAGGCAGCAGGACCAGCACCGTGTACCCCTGCACTGGAATCTCTCGAGCCCCCCAAACCACCCCATTTCTAGCTCTGCCAAGTGAGTTTTGCTGATTGAATGAACCTGCCTTCAAAGAACAAATTGCTGGAAAAATCTGAGGATTTTTTTCCTTAAATCCCCAACTCCTGGAGCCACGGCAGCATGCAAGCCCCAGCTTGGGGATGCTGAGATCCAGGTGCCACCCTCAGGGGAACCGGGACGTGCCGTCATCTCACAGGTCAAAATCCAGAGTTTCCTCTGCTCCCCCAAAACCTCAAACTCTTTAATTTTGGGGGTTACTGCAATTTTAGGAGCCTCTTGTGAACACCGCGGTGTGCAGAGCCCAGGGACCTCTGGGTCCTCTTGGGGAAGAGAGCAGGTAGGGGTGGGGGCTGCAAGCAATAACTGCTGCTTTGGGCAATTAATCTCTTTAAACCCCTTAATGAATCGTGATGAGGTTACAGGTCTCTCGTCTGGGTGGATTGCTGAGGATTAGCAGGGACAGCGGAATGAAACGTGCCGTGCCGGGGGGGAATTGTCTCCCTTAGTTCCTCTGCTCTGTCTGTCCCTACTGCAGGGGGGTGTTGGCTTTCATTTTCGTTTATTATATGTATTTTTATCTATATTTTTTTTAATATATGTATACCTGAGGATTTGCAGGAGGATCTGTTCCCACCTTCCCCATCCCTGCCCTGCATGAGATGGGACAGTCAGCAAGGCAAAACCACTCGCACACACCTTTCCCCTCCCTGTACATACAATATGGCTATTTTGGGATGCAGTCCTCTCTCCATCACCCCTCCCAGGGCTTGCCG
>NW_010232148.1:706-1051 GCF_000690775.1 Eurypyga helias | reverse complement strand
GGATGCTCGGGATCAGCTCCAAGGAGGAGTGGGAGGATAAGACCTACCCTGTTGCAGCCACAGCCCTTGGAGAAGATGCCAGATCCTGCCCAGAAGTGCTGAAGCCGGTAACATGAAGCACCTCAGCCTTCCCGGAAGGAGAAAGGTCGGGAGAAACCACTGCCCCGAGCCTGCACATAGCGGGGTTAATTACTCCATTTCCCTTAAATGATTCCCTTAAAAAATGGTTCAAATGCCTGGAGAAAACCTTTCTCAACACCCAAAAATTTGCAACAGGGGGTGGGGAGGGGGATGAGGCTGAACAAGCCACTTTCTGCTGCTCTTCCCCCAAGCACGGAAGGCTTG
>NW_010232148.1:442-651 GCF_000690775.1 Eurypyga helias | reverse complement strand
AAGCCACTTTCTGCTGCTCTTCACCCAAGAATGGAAGGTTTGCATGGGACAGCCGTGCCAAGGAGGGGGAGAACCACAGCTGAGCCTCTTCCCAGTCTGTGGGGAGTGGGGTGCGTGGGGCAGGACCCCCGAGAGACACCCTCATGCTGAGGGACCCACCAGGCTCACATGGACCCCATGGCACGGCTTTGTGGTCCAACGCTGCCCAG
>NW_010232148.1:0-297 GCF_000690775.1 Eurypyga helias | reverse complement strand
GTGCGATGTGACCGTGTCTGTCCCCGCATGGGCACGGGGGCTCGGCAGGCTGGGCGTCGGGAGTAAGCCAGGCAGGAATTAGGCACATTAACTTGCAGGGCAAAACAAACCGATTGCTGAGGCTTAACCAGATCAGTGACTTAAAGAGCTTTAAGAGGGAAGGGAGAACTGGACCAAGACGTACTTAGCACAGTAAAGCGAGCGCAGGAGAACCGGCCCGGCGCCCGCGAGCAGCAGGAACAGGGTCCCAAGACCTGGAAGCCCACCAGAGCCTGGAAAACACCCTGCATGGGGACA
>NW_010232147.1:0-317 GCF_000690775.1 Eurypyga helias | reverse complement strand
CTCAGCCCCACAGCACCCTACAGGTGGGTCCTCAGCCCCATAGCACCCACTGTGGGGGTGCTCAGCCCCATAGATCCCACCATGGGGATGCTCAGCCCCACAGATCCCATCGTGGGGGATGCTGAGCCCCATAGATCTCATCATGTGGGTGCTCAGCCCCACAGCACCCACCGTGGGGGTGCCCCCCTCCTCCCGGCTGCATGGGACCCTGAGGGGGGGTGGGGTGCCCCCCAGTGCCCCTCCCCCAACAGCACCCGCTGCCGACACCCAACTTTATTGGGGGCTCGTGGGAACAGCAGCATCACCGGGGTCCCCGC
>NW_010232146.1:0-19672 GCF_000690775.1 Eurypyga helias | reverse complement strand
GGCAGGTTAACATGCACTCCGGCTAATTTTTGCAGTTTTTAGAGTTGAGGTTTAGCAAACTTAGCGGCTAATTTGCTGATGCGCCTCTAACCTTGGTGCAGTAGTCACTGTTCCGGTAGCCTCCTCCATTCCCTCTTTCTCATACCCCGCTTCACCTTAATTTTTTAAAAAAGTCATCTTTTGTGAGGTCATGCCTTGACTGTCCTTCACATTGAACTCTTCTTTCTGCACAGCAATGTTTTCATTGGTTCCTTGTGTGTTACTCCGGCTGCTTGGGATTATGTTAGTGACTGTCGTTCTTGGATGTTCCTTGCCCAGGGTTCGTTGCAATAGTATCAATCCAAAGACACTGCTTTAGGTTAAAAAAAAAAATGGTAAATGTTAGTGATTATGGCACTCCACTTAATATGGAGGGTGCAGAATAAGTTTATTATACTTTACAATCATTTGAAGCCCAAATGTGTGTGTACGTGCATTTCTACGTCAGGAGGAAGGCTGTGTTTCAAGTGCTGCACTGTTACAAGAGGATAACGGTCCCTGTGTAAGGTTAACTCTAGGTCCACGTTTCATTACTTCAGAAGAAGTCAGCTGATTCGTGGGGCTGGTAAGCTGATAGTATAGGAGATGTAATAAATAATTAACAGTATTAATAATTTACTATGGACTTCTACAGGACAGAGTCTTGCTTTAGAGGGTTTGAGAGTTTGTGTATGAATTCTCAGTTACTGTTCTCCGAATGTAACTATTGCTTTTGGTTTTCTTTTCCTGAGGAGGCAGAAGAATGGTTAGCAAGAGGTTACTTGATGCATTTTATCTCTCGGTGTTGGTACTCAGGTTTCAGGAACATAATCCACATGGCTTTGCAGTTACAACCCTATGAAATAAGAGTGCAGTTTAATGAGAGGACTGCTCTGAGCAACGATGAAGTGCTCCTCTCTCAGCTGTTGTACTGAGCTGCTGAAGCAAGAAAGTTCGCCCCAGTTGCTGTATTTCACACCTTACCCTTGGAGAGTGAATATGCAGACTGCAAAGAAGTTTGGGGCTTGATATCTTCTTTATGGTTTTCTACTTGTGCTAAATCACTGGTTGGAATAATTGTATTGTCACCTTGTGTCATATTTGCTCAGGTGTAATAGCTCTGCCAGCAAAGCAGTCGCCTGTAAAATTGTGGTGCAAAGTTTTAATATTCGTTGGAAAGGTGGGGAGGGTTGGTTTAGTTTTTTTAATAATAATAGACAAAACCCCATGCTTTTTTTCCTTTTTTTCATGAGCTTACTGATTTACTGATGTATGCGATTCTCTGATGATAATATCTTTGTTAGGAACAGGTCTTGGTGCTGAAGAAACATTTGTTCGCAAATACTTTCAAATAACAAGATGGATGAAATTTAAACTCTGACGCTTAAAAATAAGATTAAGTGGCCATGCTGGCTGCTGGCCTTTACTTGCTGCACAGCTGAATTGAAAGGGTTAAAAGTATGAAGTGAGAATCGATTCCTTTTGTGCTTTGGTTTGACATGTCCAGGTTTAAACTCCATTTCTGCTTTTTGAACGGTCTATGTTAACAATTTGAATGTCCATTATCCACAAGCACCCTCGTTAAAAAGCAGAAACAAGCAGATTGTCCTGTAGAGTGGGCTTGCCAAGGGCATTGGTGTCGTTTAATATTGATACTGAGCTTCCAGGCTCAGACAATTTCAGGCTGACATTTGTAGCCAGTTTTGTCACAAATGGCTTGAAGTTCATAAGTCTGAATATGTATTAGGACCTTCCAACTGGAGAAGAGCACCTGTACCTCCAACTGCGGTTCTTGCTGCTGCAGCCGTAACGCCCTGCCTTCGCGGGCATGCTGACTGAGCCCCATCTGAAAGCAGGGGTGGGCCTGGGCTTTTTTGTACTTCTATCCCTGGTGCTGCCTTGGAAATCTGGAGCTCTTCATCTTGACACTCAGATCCATCTGATTTCTGGAGTAAATACTGTGTGCGAGGTTTCTTTGGTTGTGTATTTCCCCCCCCCTGCCTCCCCGTACCTTTGCTGTCTTTTCGAGTTACTCTCTTATCTGAAATGAATCTTTTAAGGTGATGATGGAAATGGTACGCAGCATTCAGATGCAAGTACCAGTGTTTGCTTCAGTGATAGCATTGCTTTCTCATTCCTCTTGGAAACGTGTCTGTTCTGGATCCAAGGATCACATCTGCCTTCTTGCACCTGGATCACATTCATGGTTTCTAACGATGTTGTAATTAACTAAAACTCCCTGGTCGGCCTCCTTTGCTATTACAGTTTTCCCTGGGAAGTGCATAGCATAGCAGGAAACTTCTTTTGCTCCCTGAGTACATGACCTTGAGTTGTGCCTTGTTGGATTCCGTCCTGTTTCCTTAACTTCAGTTCTTCAGAGCGTGTAGTCATTTCTGTGTAGTATCAATGTCCTCTCTTCCAATGTCTGTATCCCCACTGTATCTGTATTACCAACCTGTTCCTCATATTAGCTACAGGGTTATTAGGTGAAATGTGTAATAAGATCAGTTCCAAGACGGATTCCTAAGACCCTCTAATAATCACTTAAGTTTTTGGGACTTCTGCTGTTGGCTGGAACCAGATGCTCGCCTACCTCTAAATTCCTTTGCTAGTTGCAGCTTAACTAACAGTTTCCCATGTGACACTGCTGAATGCTCTGCTAAAATCCAGATTAATGAGATCTACAGCATTTGGAGAACGTTATCTGATGAAGTAATCTCTTAGGTTAGTCTGCCACAAGCTACTCCGCGTTAAACCCATAATAAATTTGGTCACGTGTTCCAGTGCTTTCATGTCTTTAGAAGGGAATTTGAAGGGAAGTGTACTTGGTCTCTGTGCCACTGAAGTGAGTTTTATAGGCTTGTAGAAAATTCTTCTCTTTCACTTTAACCATGAATAATTTATTCCCTACTCTTTAATTGTGTGCAATATCCTAGTTAAAAGAAATGTCTTTGTGGTGTTTGGTTTTGTGTGCCATTTATTTCAAAACTCTGGGCTTCACTGTTTAATGGCCCCTCAAGTATTTATTTCACTTTAGGATGATTTCCTCTTTTGTACCCTTGTGTATCTTACTTTTTCTTTCTTCACCGTTCACCCCCTTCCTCTCATACCATAGCTAACCTTACTGCCCTGACTAAAAAGTCAAAGATTTCCTTTGGTACCTAGATTATCCTTACCAAAATAACCTTCTTGCTGCACGGGAACCCAAATTGTTCTTTTCCTGATCCTTCCCTACTTACAGCACCCAACAATTTTAATCAAGCTGTCAAACCCAGGAAAATACTGTGTTTGGGCTTTCAGATCTTTCAGAGATTCTGTTACACCAGTTCCCACATATTTTCTTTTCTTGACCTCTTCATTGCGTCCGGTTTTAGGCTTTTTAAGAAGCAGTGCGTTTTCCATATGAGAGCTTTCTGATGTTCCAGGTAGTTAGCTGTTAGGTATGCATTCATACAGAATAGAACTGAGTCTTTCTTCTTGAAAGTCTTTCCCTCTTCCTTGCCTGGAATGCTGAAGGGTTTGATGCCTGAGATGTGAAGGTTTCTAGGCCTCCTTCATATTATAAGCTCCTTCATTTATGTGAGCTCCTCGATTCACTTGATCTTTCAAGTTAGTTCCCTTAATTTATTTTTTCGAAACAAATGCTGATAGCCTTTAATTACAAATCTGTTTTCTTTTGTTCTTCCATTTTGTTTAATCAGCTTATTACCATTCAAACCCAGTTTATTTTCTGAGTTAACTCCCTCAAAATCTGGTGTGAATTAACCTTATTTCTTATAGATGTAAAGGTTACCTGCTGAATCAATCACGTTTGAGAGTATACAAATTACACTGCTATTAGTATTCTTTGCTCTTTGTACCTTGAAAATGAAATTCTCCAGTAGTGGCACAGTTTCTGTATAGTTCTTCCATAAGAATGCTACAGTAATCTACGTGTTGCTTCAAGGTTTACGGCATTACTCCAGTCAAATGCAGTGTGACTGGATCAGCTCTTTTGGAGTGATGTTGATCAAAACCAATATTGAAGGTAAACATATGGTCCTTTTTGGCTTCATATTTGTCTCAAATGGAAAATCCTTTGGAGAACATCTTCACATGTCTGGTGAAATAGTAAGATCAGTTTAGCTGGTTGCACCAATGGCTCCTCTGTTGTGTTACTCCTGGTATTTGCAAACGGTCAGGATCTACTAGCAGCGATTCGCATCCCAAGAGAACCAACCCCAGTTAATGGAAGAACTCTGCCCAACGTGAGGCCAGACGCGGTAACAGCGTCAGTGTTTCAACCCTTAACTATGGCTACTGCACATTGTTGTAATGAGCCGCGTACTCAGGGTGTGGTTATTTCATCTTGAGACCGCAGTGGATGTGGAAATCGCTTCCTTTGTCCTGACAGAGCAGAAGCATTCCTCCTAAGGCGTTCCTTCCAACGCTGCTGGTGCTGTTTTCTGTACCATCCGTGAGGAGATATCTCAAGTTTTTCTTTTCTTTCCTTTTCTGCGACACAGGGTGATTGCAAACTAGATGTACATCATACTGGTTTCCAGTTGTGATGAGGTGATGCCAGAAAGCCAGCAGACATAATCCAACCTGAAGCTCAGCCTTTGCAACAATTCAGAACCTGATGTGAAGTTCACTGAAGACAGTATTTCTAACGTTCAAATCTTTGCTTGAGTGCCCCCAGGTAACATGGTTTCACCTCCACACTACTGTTGTGCGTGTGACTAAGGGAGCGTGTGTGCGCTCCCTGTATACGGGCATATATGTGAGGCCTGTGAGTATGTATGTAGTAGGCACCGTCCAGTCTCCAGGTCCTTCAGCGGCCGCTTGTGTCTTTGCTGCGGTCGTTGTTTGGCAGTGCCCCGTTGGTTGTAATGTAAGCTCCGCTTTGCTGAGCAGACCGTCTCTTCCACTGAGCGGTAGCCACCAGCTGAATTGCCACCAAGTTCATGCAGGTAGATTTTAACTTTTGGTTTGATGGAGAAATATCTGTGAGGTTGCAGTGCAGAAATCCAGACTAAAACGCAGGCTTTTAAGAATAAACCCTTCCTATCACAATACACAGAAATAACTGTAAGCTCTGTTAAAGCATGGAATGTCTCTTTAAACTTTATAGCAGTTTTTAATCTCACACACTTTTTGTACAGCAAAATTCTGCTCTGACTTTTTAAACTGAAATTCTTCAGTCTTGAATATCACTGGTGCTTTGGCTTTGAAGCTGTGTAAGCTGAACCTACTTTGTACGTGACGTCTGAGATGCTACAACACCTTTTGCATTTCCAAAAATTTACTATTGCTTGGTGGTACTCCTTTCCCTCCCAGCATACCAGCACACTTTGGATTATACATGAGATAAATGGTCTTGTTATTTTTAAGCACTTACACTGTCTTAGGTCAAATGAGTGAGGAGAGAGGAGAGCGGGATTGTGACAATCCAATCATACCAGAGGATTCAGAGATGTAACTTCTGATGATTCGCTGAGACAGATACTGTTGTTTACAGTTTGCTTCTGCATGAAGTGAGGGCGAGACACCTGCAGGTTGCAGAAGGGTTTAGATTCCTGACGTGACAGTTCCTGATGCAGCCACAGTCTTTAGGTTGTGAGATTTCTTCTGTCTGCTGGCTAAAGAGCTTGGCAGGGGGGAGAGTTTGGGGAGGGGAGTTTACTGTTGGCTTTAGTACTCTTCTGGTGTCGTTCAAAGTGCTTCCATGGATTCAAGCTGTGAAAGTGCGTGCTGGACCTGCTACACTGCTGGTCCTGGGAAGGCGGACTCGGCTTACAAGTTAGCAGACGGTAAAAACTTGTGAAGTCATGGTACTCCCACCTTGAGTACAGTCATAATCGCAGCTCTCACAGACCAGGGAACAGCCAAATAAAACAGCTGCTGTTTGGCACAACAGGTCAGAAGCTGATGATACAGAGCTGTTCTTGGTCCATAAATTTACGTCCTTGGCTCATAAATAACTGGCACTTAATTTTAATTTGGCGATGTACTTTCACACTGTATCCTTCCTTTTAACAGTTTTGTAATGAGCTTCCAGCACACTTGATGCTTTGGAGACTCTATTTTAGGAGTTCCATGTTCAACCTACTGAGCATTTGCTTTAAAAATACTGTTTATTGGGAATAGCTCTGTATTCGCCACCACTCCCGCGTTTCAAGATCAGTCTTCTGCGTGCTTTGGTGCATTTTGACCAGATAAACTCACTACACCATGTTGGCCTAGATTCTTTGTAAATCAGTTAAAAAACTCTTCAGGGCTGTTCTTGCTGAGCAGACAGCGTGTTGGATAGCTTATCATTCCTGGTCTGCAGTCCCAAGAACAGGGGAATTGGAGTATACCTGACCTACTGCTGAAGTCATGGACCTCGTGGGAAATAAGCCAGACAAAATCCTCTCTGTTTCCATACTTCTGAACCAAATACTTGGTGAAGAGGCCACTAAGTTGTTGTTAGGGTTGGAGCTGACTCTTCCTAAGGTGAGCCTGGAGTATAGCTACTAGACATCTCGTCCAATGTTGAATTGTTTCATCCTTGCCAGGGCATTTGTGCACAGATGTAGAAGGTTCAGCTGCTCTGAGCAAAACGTAGGAGCCACTGCTTGCCTAAATGATGGATGTTGTGAAGCCTGGACAGGTGACATGCTCTGTATAGCCTACTGTACATGAAGCTGTTGTGTGAGGGAGTATGAGGAAGATGGTATGTTGATCAAGTGATGGAGCTGCTTGCATTGGCAATCCTCTCTTACTAGATCTAGCAGAGTTTCTGCTGGCTTGATACTAAGTGCCCTGCTGTGCCTGGTGGAAGTGAGATGAGAACACCCTCTTCTGACCATGGGAGCCTTGCTTAATTTGTACTGTCGTGACCCTTCAGTCCCACTAGTTCTCTAAATAGCTAAGGTGGGCTCTGATTTTGCTTCTGCAAGTGAATCTTTGTGCTACGCAAACTGCCTGAAATGCAGCCAAAAGTCTAGTATACTTGCTTGTCCCAAGCGTAGCTGTAAAGAAGTAGAGAAGACGTGCTTCTCTGTTAACCTTGACTCCTGCTCCTTGTTCCTGCATGCTTCTGACTTACTTGAATGTTAAACACACCACAGGCAATGCTTTCCTTAAAGGTAGAGAGCAGGATAAGAAATTATGGCCCAGTAACTTAAAATTTAATAGCTTAGAATCTCCCAGATTCCCCAGCATCAGCTGGAAAGTGGAGTCCACATTGCGATTTATGAGCCGCGGTAGACCATGGTTATTACTACACTTGTTTCAGCTGATGAGCTGCATACTAGACATAGCTCAAGGCTGCTGCTAGTGCTTACAGAGCTCTCCAGATGGAATAAGATTGATTAATCCAAGGCCTAGCACTGTTTTGGCCTTGGATCGACATCAGAGATCTGTGAATGCAACATGAACCATCCTATGGATGGACCTGTTGCTTCTCTTTTGGTATAACTTCCTCTTTTCTCCCCACTCCCATTGCTTTAACTAAATGCAAAACGCTTCCATGTAGTATACTTAGGAGACATCTCTGCTCAGGTGCCTTTAACCCCAGTCAAAAGCTGGTTTGCCCCCTGTGTGTGATATAAAACTGCTCTGTTGTTTATTTGCAAGTGTTTTTTAGACCCCCTGTTAAATAAAGCCAGACAGAGTAGCGTTGCCTTAACTGGAATGCTGCCTGCCTGGTATTTTTGCTGTTGTAAGACCACTCTCAGCTGGGACTTGCACAGTGGGGTCTGTGAGACTGCCTGCAAATGGATATTTTGTTCTCCAGCCGGTGCCTTGAATAGTCATCGCAGCCACTGCGTTACGCCTGCATCCTCCCCCCGTACAGCCTCTGCGCTGTGCCACCGGAAGTCAGATGCCTCGTCCTGCAGGAAGAGCTGGGCCAGCGTTGGCAATTTCCAGGCACCGCACGTAGCTCAACGATGTAAGAAGGCAGTAAGGAAGCCCCAGAGGTGCGTGATTGCTTGTTGTCAGGTGAACCCCTCCGGTCCCTCTCCCTATTGCTCTTATTCTCCCTATTGCCCCCCCCATGGCAGGGGGGTTGGGACTAGATGATCTTTAAGGTCCCTTCCAACCCAAACCATTCTATGATTCTATGATTCTATTCTCTGTTAGCCTGAAAGTGTGAGGAAGGCCTCATGGTCCTTTATTCCCACGGTATTTTCTTGCAAGTCTCATGAATCCGACCGCCTCTCAGCAAATCCAAACTAGCACCGTGTTTGCTGTGAGCCTGGGTATCAGCAGTGTCTGCTGGTACTCCTCCTTGGACACTTACACACTTCAACAGGTTTCATCGTGTCGATGACTGCGCTTCGGAGAGCACCGAGTGCTTTCTGGGGGGCAGGTAGCGACCACCTCTGCCATGGCTTGCGCATGTGTGTGAAGCTTGAGCATCTTTGGTGGCACAAGCCACGATCACCTCTCTTGCTGTGTACGATTGGAAGTTGCTCTTGGATCAGAAGTCAGTCTCTCGGTTTCTTTCTCAGGGCAAACGTTTGCATGTAACCCCCGAAAAATGTTGCTTGACTTCAGCGGACTTGCGGCAGTGCACAATTATGAAGTAGTAGCAGTGCTGATGTAGTCTTTGGTTTCTAGTTTGCAAACATCTGGGGTGTCAGTAGATAGGCACAGAAAATGAGACCAATCTGAGAGCCTGATGGGGGGGTAGATGAAGGTATCTGTGCTTACTATCTCACCACACAACCTACATGATTGTTTTGAAATGAACTGATGAGAGAGATTACTTCTCCCACCATCATTAGGATGCAAGTGTTCTCTGAATGTGCCAGATGTTTGGCTTTCATTATCTGGAAGTTTCTTTCATTTCCAGCCCCAGTGAAAGGAAAGCTTGAGCACGTCCAGCAGAATTATAAACAGTTTCCTGTACGAGCGAAGAAAGCAGCATACTTAATGAACTGCATCATGGTAATAGTAAGTCCAGCTAATGAATGCTTTCCCTGTTGTTTTAGAGAGGTGGCTGAGTGACATTTTTCTGATTCTGGATAACTGAATCCGTATGGATTATTTGCCTGAGAAAGGTTTCCTTTTATTTTAGTATTTGGAGGGAGTTTATGCAATACTCTCTATATTACAGTCAGATTTCTTGAGTTATAGTGAATACCCTCAGATTCAAAGCTGGCTCTAAGGGTATGTCCTCCAAGATGCTAGCTGTTGAAAAAACTGTCTTTACTAACAGGTGTTCTGATTTATTCTGGGGAGATCCATTGACTGTTGTTTCAAAACACTCTAATACCAACTCCAGTAACATTTTTTGAAGGTATCAGTGTAGAAGGAGAAGTTTCTGAACTCTAGGTTGTAACTGGCTAGTTAAGACTGGCACCTTCAACACTGCTCTGCCAAAACCACCGTAGACTCTCTTGACTCCACGTGACAGGGCAGTTGCTGTTCTTACCCATATTCCCCACACAGGTTGTCATGCTACTGGACTGCTTTGGGTTACGTATGCAGCTTCTTATTTCTAAGGATTGAATAAATGTTTGTGGAGCATTGCAAGGCACTTGGCTACGCAAAATATCGCAGCACCGGGTGGAACAGATTTGTTCTTTCCAGTGGTAGAAAAGAGAAATTGTTTTGCCTGATCTCTGAACGTACTTTCTTCAATCAGGCCAGCTGGATTGGGGTGGCGTGGGGGAGGGCTTTGTCTGTGGCTCTTTAGCATGTAATGCTTGCCATAACTGATGTGGACGTGATCGTTACTGCAGCTCAAGCGTGATTCATTAGTTTTTCAAAGATTGGAGCTGAGAACCTACTGGAAGTAGTTACGGCTAATGGGAAGACCAGGGTGGATGGCCTCACGGTTCCAGTGCAAGCTGCATCTTGTAATGGATGAACCTTCAGGGCTGTTCTACACTTGTTCTTCAGAACTACACTCTTCCAGGATAGAGGTGAGAATGTGGGCAAAGCCTCTTCCTGGTGCTGGAAGCAAGGAGGTGATCAGGAATGGTGCCGGTTACTCGCATGTCCTTCGTGAAGAGGGAGATCTGAGGTACCGCATCTGTTAGCTGAGCAGGATACTGTGCGTTTTCAACAGGGGGTGAGGGGATGGCACTTCAAATGATCTTTAAAAGCATTTCCCCCACTCTTTTGCCAGCATTGTTTTGTCCATGCTGTACTTTCAGGAGCTCCTTTTCTTCCAGGAGCAGGGAGATGCCCTGGTATTTTTGTGTTGGCAGTACAGCGGAGGTGTATATGGAGTTGCCATCGTCATGTTGGCATCTCTGCCAGCGATTCCTCGCTGCGCTCTTCTGCTATGGCAGAGGGAACTAAACGATGGCAGATCCATCTCTCTGAGAGCAAACTCTAGGGGTTGAGTATCCCCATTCGTTGCATCTTTTAGGAAAGGCCAGGTGGAATTACTACAGTGCTGTACTGTTTCTCCCTGAATAACTGGAGGGGTTTGATGGTACCTTGAAATATAATGTATCAAAAAATGATGAGTCCTCCAGAATGAATGTAGAAATCTTAACTGTGCCTGTCTCATAAGTCAGAGCTTCTGGAACTGTTCTGCGCCGAGTCCAGATCGGCTCCTCAGTATCTCAGACTGGGTTCATTAGGTAGCATGACAATTTAATGCAGTCCAGTGGTTTTTCATAATTTTGGTCAGATTGGATATGAAACAGTGGATCGATGAAGATGACTTTGCTCTGTAGGTGACATTGCAAGCAGTGGATATATATCCTGCATTTTCCATGGACGCGGTGTGCTTGCTTTCCAGAAGGTCCTTAGGCTATCAGTTATGACCTCCAATTCTTTTCGTCAGGAAGCTGCAACTTGAGAAAAGGATTTGGTATTTTTTTTCTTTATATTTTCTTGAAGAGAACTGTGTAAGGATTGGGATTGAACGAAAGCAGGAGGACATGAAGGAGAGGGCAGTAGATGTGAAAGGAATGGGTCGAATATGCAGAGGTGAGTCATGTTGGAGGAGGAGGATATGGAAGAGGATGAGGGGGAGAAAAAGAAGTAAAATGTGAATGAACACAAAAGCAGGCTGGGCCAGATGAATGCATTCTATTCCTCCACAAGGTTGGTGTGAGGAGAGCTGCACAGCATCTAGGTTTGTGTGGCTGCTGGAAGCTAGATGGGAACTGCCCTTTATTGGAATGATTTTGTTTCATGTTTTCTCTTCTGAAAATGGTAGGAAAGCCGTAGGGTTCACGCTACGTTACGGAGCAGTACTTTGTCCTTTCCATGCAATTTTTTCAAATGTGTTCACTGTTAATATGAGAAGTGGAAAGGAAATTCAATGTTTAGTGTCTAATATGTATACTGTGTGCTTAAGTATTTACTCCTGTCTGTGGGTAACTGAAAGAGGGTTTTTTTTGCTTAAACAGGTTTGCGATACTTCTGTGCTGTTGACTTAAATGAGCTGGCTTTGAGTAGTGATTTCTAAGTAATGACTTAAAATGTTGGTAATAGAACTTTTCAGAAATAGCAAATGTTTTGTGAAATATGGTGGGTTCACACATATAAATTCATTTTCCTTTATATACAACCTGGCTGAAATAAGAAAGGAGCTCAGTAAGACATTTGGGTTCGCTCATGCCTTAAATGGAGAGTAGCTTCTCCAAGGAATTAGCAAAAGTAGAAAGCCATTCATTGTTGTACCCGGCTCTCTTGCAAAGTGTGTTATACCCACTGCTGGTATTGACTCTTTACTGCCACGTGATCGCTGCTTCTTGCTCAGTCCTTCTAACAGTTCCTTCATCTGCTGCTTGGACCTCTTGTCCTGCTCTCTCTCTGCAAATGAATTTGGGAATTTTATGAGGGGTTGCATTCCGCCTGTTGGTCAGCCCCTATAAAATCCCAGGAAAACGTGAGTTGCAGGAAGTAGCACAACATCTGTTGCTCTCCAGGAGAGGATTTTGGAGCAATTCCTGCTATTTCTTAAAAAAAATATTCCCCTTTTGCTCAGGTACTAACACTGAAGTATCATTAAATGGACATACATTCCTTGAAATACAACACAATGATTTTTAGTGATATTGAGGGTTTGAGAATATATAGGAGTATGAGCTTCTGGGCAAGGAAAAGCCAATAAAATTGCAGTTTTTTTCTTACCTGTCATATATTTGATATTAATTTCTGGATTGCAGTTAATTACTCATACTCAGTGATCAATATTTTATAAAATAAATGTAGAAAAGCTAGTGCTTTAGCAGGTTTTTGAGAGGCCAACTAAATTTAAGAACAAAACTCCAGTTTTGTTGTCATAACAAGACCAGCAGTAGTATTTCATAAGTAACTGTAGAGAAGGAATGCAGGGTTTTTGCTTGGACGTTTTACATTAACCTAAGTTATTAGCATACTTTAATATTACTGATTTAAAATGACATCCTACAGTATGTACCTTGAAATGTAGTTTCTTTTGTGCTTTTGCAGGCCTGTCACTGAATGTATTGTGCTTCAGGTTTTTTAGGACTTTGGGGAGGGGGAAGAGGTGGGGGCTTTCTGTTGTTGTTTAAGTGGTAGGTCTAGGATAAGTGACTCTCCCCGTGAGTGTTTGAAAGCTATTACCCTCCTGTGAATCATTCCACGTACTGTACTTGAGAGATACGGCATTGCTCCCAAAGTAACTTTATTTTTGCAGCTATTGACATTTTGTCTAACTTACAAGCAAACTGAAGAATCACACTCACCCAGAGCAGATGTGACTGGTTGTCTCACTTTGTATGGAGTCCTGTGCAATTGTTTTCAATGCCAATAAATTAAAAATTTGCCGAGGACGATCCTGAAGCTTTGTAGAGCTTCTGGCCTTTCAACAGAAATAGCAATCCTGCACTTAGAAAACACAGGTTTTCTCAGTCTCTAATGGCATCAGGCATGTGTTCATGCTTCTGTGTCCTGCCATCCTGTCTTAACTCTTCCAAACTCTTGAGTAGTGCTAATTAAGTCACAGGGTGATTCTTTCTCTTGCATCTCAGCATTTTTGATACGTTACTGCTTTTTCCTTTTGGATTCTTAAGGTTTTTGAAATGCAACTGAATACTCCATCGTTCAGAAGAATGGGAACGCTTCCTTGCTTATTGTTTCTGGAGTTCGAGTTACGGGTCCGAACTTTCAGCTGGAAGGATAATGTTCTGTACACATCTGCAGTGTTTGCACCATGACTTCATCAGAAGAAAATCCCTGGCTGCTAAAGAAATAGCCTGGAGTCCCATGCATGGATGTTTATAGGGGATGGTAGTGGTACCAAGTCCATAAACTCTACAGACAGACAGCCCTTTTTGTATATTTTTTTGTTATTTTCAGAATTGTAATGAAAATAACCTGTGTTTTTATGAAGGCTTTGGTAGAACATGTACATACAATGCCACCCGTGGCTGGCACCGATGTGCCACCTTTTTTCTTCTTTCCCTGCTATTCGTCTCCCAAGCTGCTGAGGTTGGGAATGCTCCTGCAAGCCAGCTCGGGGAGGGTGGGTCTGACATTTGTATTTCTGAGGGAGTGCCTGGGGAAGATGAGGATGCCTGAGGTGGTAAGAGCTGAGTGGAAACTGGAATTGGTCAAGGTGACAGCCAGGTGGATGGTCTTCATTGGTTGTTTTTCCCACAGTTGCTTGCTTGCTCCTTACTCAAATTAGCAAGACGTGCTGATGAATGAGTTGCAGCATGGCGATATCTTTTTGAAGCAGTAACCTGTAGCGACAAGTCATGCCTTCAGCCTGTCTGTATGTGTGGGATGGGAAAACAGCGCCAGTTAGGAATGGGGAAAGGAGGAGAGTTTTTTAAATGTAAGGAAGATAAATCAGTGCTTTGCAAAAACACCTTTTCAAGCCAATTTTAAATACTTTAATGGTATCCATGCATTAAAAATGCACCTCCTGTAGGCTGTTTAGCTTTGACTAGCTGGTGTTTCTTAACAGAAGAATGTTCTAGTTGAGCTTTCTTGTTTCTCTTTTTATAGAGAAGAGGAATGTGTACTCTTGCTGTAAATGACAAGCTTAATCAATCTGAGTATGCCATTTATCTAATTACAATCAGAGATTATTAGGTTTTTAGGTAATCCTTTAAATTAGATCAGAAATCATTTTGTCTTACAGCTTGATGATTCCTTTCAAATAGGGTTTTGTTTTCCTGCCTAGAAAAATTAGGTGTTCTGTAGTCTCACGTCCTGCTTTCAGATATTCCCATTGCAATTTCATGCCCTGTAGCTTCAGAGAAACTTTGATATATATTTTTAAGGCAGTGTGTGTTGTTCAAAGCACTATGTTCTGTATATACATGAAGTTACTGAGTAAATCGTCTATATGGACGTTGCCAAGTGGCTTTGTGACTTACAGTGGAAGAAGTAGGTTGTTAAATCCTTGTTATGTACCTGTTAGGTTTATACAGCAATCTGTGAGAAGATCATCTGGAAATGCCTCTCTTCTTTAATGCTCCCCTTTATTGCTTCCTGTCCCGTGTGGTTTCTGCTTTCGCATGAAAATTATTTAAGTGGACTCAATCTGCCTCTCCCTCTAGATGAGAATGAGGAGGGCACAGCACAGGTGGCAACACTGATGCTACCTACCCCTCTCTCTTGCTTTCCCCTCCTCCCTTTGCTCTGCGCAGCCCAGGTGCTCTCCCTGAGATGGGTTTAAGCTCCAACAACAGCTATTCCTTCCTTTCAGGATTTCAGTGCTGGATGCAGTTCATGCAGTATACACTAGATTCCTATTTATAGCAAAACTATTTTTTGTGGCTTGCTTGGAGTGCAAATTGCACTTACAATTAAGCACTTCAGATCTCCTATACCATCTACCCGTGTACCCCTCTCTGCCTCTCCAAAATCTGCTCTCGGTGGTTGGTTAGCCACGGTCATCCCTCTGTGTTCTTCTACATGTGAGTTGGTGACATTCATAGCAATGTTAAGTTTAAATTCCAGCACAGAGGCTCCTTCCTTTGGTTACTTTAACTCAAATTTACATTTAACACATTCTTCTTTCAATTTTCACATTTATTTCCAAAAGCGAGTGCTGTCGGAAGGGCGGTCGATCACAGTTGCTCCTCACATACCCTGCCTGCTGTTGTGAATCCTCCCACCGGGTAAAGATGCACTGTCTTCCCCCTAATTGTGATTAGTATTCATATAGTACCACAAGAAGCCATCGTTCCCCCCGCTCTGCACGCTCGGGTCGCAAAAGCAACCTCGCTTCTCCTTGCAGATTTCTCAGAGAGTGGGGTTTGCATTTAAAAGGAGAAAGGAAAAAGAAGAAAGAAAGAAACTCGTGAAGGTTTTATTGCTGTTTGTTCCTAGAGTGTTTTCTTTTTGGAATGAGAAAGCGTGCACACCTTCGGGATCTCTTACCCAACCTACTGTTACAAATGCAATAGTTTGATGTGTTCTGTTACAGAGTTGGACTTTTGAATTACTTAATTTTGTTGGTGGTCTTTTTTTTCTCAGGTGTTCATGCCACATATGACACAGGTAGTTCAATAAATCCTGCTTTGTCAGTGATTTTTGTTGAAGATCTAGGGGCATGGTGTTAATTTTTGCGTTGCTGAGAACACTGAGCAGTTTTCTGAGTGCTTACAGTAGGCAATTTGTAAATTCTGGAATTCTCTTGCCCACAGGATCCCTTTGTAGCCTGTCATTAGTACAACACTTGAAAAACTGGGCAAGGAAGATGAGCTCCCTTCCTATTTCAGTCATTTCTAGTTACTGAGAGTGACACCAGCTGCAGTGCCCTGGGGATGTCTCTGTGAGGTCGCTCAGTGTTTTCTTTGCCTGGGGCTATTTTGGTTTGTAATTCTGTATATTCCCTGTGAAAACAAATTTGGAAACGCTTGGGGCAGTTCCTGAAGATAGACAAGTCTTGAAGCTTCAGGAGATGTGTTAGATGTAGCCGATGGTGCTACTCTGCTGTTTCCAGTTTGATTATTGGAGTCATTACCGCAAAGTGCTTCGGAGCTGTAAGTGAGCCAAATCGTTGTAGTGCCATTAATTTCACTCCTGATACTGCCTTTTCAAAATATTAGGGGGTTTTTGGACAGCATTCCCGTATCATGACTGGTTGATGCTGCTATAAATTGCACATCGTAATCCATCGTCTTAGAGACTGTCAGAGTCTTCATCACAGAATGTCACCTTCAATTTTTCTTGACTGATGCAGCCCTAAGCCCCACTTGAGCGTTGCCCAGTAGGTGGTGATACAGTTGCATTTAGCTTTGGATTCTTTACAAGTATGCCGGGTTAATCGTAAGTTTTGAAGTTTGCGGTTTCCTGTTTTCGAGGTTTTTTTTAAACTGCAGTCACTTAATAGGCTGTTATTGTCTTGGTCTTCAGCACTGATGTGGAAAGGGTCTTAAAACCTGGCTGTGCTATGTGAGTGACAGCAACCTCAATTTACAGCTCTTTCTAGGAGCACTGCACCGGCAGCTTGAGTCTGTAGAGTGACACTGGCAATGTTGCTTAATCAGTCGTTCCATAAATTAATGAAGGCTTTAACTTTTCTCATTCTTGATATATTGCATTTAATAATCCCATTAAATCTCAGAGGCTAGGAAGAAACAAATTACATGTTTTTGAGATTTATAGTTTTGGCATTTACAGTCTGCAAATCCTGCTTTCATTCTTTTATGGTTTGCAGAATTTTTAACCTCTAGGAAAGTCAACAATTCCAAGTCATGCACTGACAAATTCAAAATAGAACCCTAATTGCCTCAGGGGTTCTGAGAAGGAGTCTTTTGGTGCTCTTCTCCAGTTTCTGAGCTCTTAAAGTCTACCATCAGCTTCTAAGCATTTCTAGTACTTGGTTACTCAGAAATGCCAATAACGCAAATATTAGCATTTTCATGGAAGTCTGAAAGTTGCAGAAATCACTGCTTTTCGAGGACGCCCCTGATTCCCATGAAAACCTCAGCAACAGTTAGCTGAGAAGAATAGAAACTGCTGCATGGATATTATGTAGCCGTATTTGGGAAATCCAGATAAAATTGCTTTGTGCACACTGTCCACTGGAATAAAGATAGGAGCTTCACTGGCAGAAGAATCCCCACTGAACTCCGGCAGTGATTTCCAGCATGGATTAGGCCAGAAATGCACAACAGAGCCATACAGGGAATACTTGGGGTTTCTTATATACTAAGGGTGGCTGAGGGAAAAGGTGAAAATTATCCCCTCAGCCTTTTGCCAGTGAGTGAGAGCGAGATAGGAGCCGTGTACAAAGGTGTAGCAAGGCTTCAGTTAAATTCCAGCACTTTGAGGTCTCAGACTTCACGTGGGAGTGAAGTGGCAGACAGGTGAGGTGCTTAGGAGTGAATTAATCTTGAAAATTTGAATCTTGCCGTTTGTCATAGTGATTATCTTCTTGGTATAAACCCAACACGATGGTTTAAAAGACTTTGGCGACAAGCCAGCAGGTGAATTTAAAGGTAAAGCTGCCCGCCATGCCTTTTAAATTGCAGAAGCAGCATTCGAGTTTTGTATTTCAGGCATCCTTCCATTTTTTGGACAGAGGATTTGTGTGTTTGCTTTGTCTGCTGATAGTTGAATCCTAATCAAACTTTCTGGGTCAGTTCGTGCAGGTTTTTGTTTGTTTATTTATTTTTAAGCTCAGGCCATTAAAACAAAAATAACTCCTGATTACATAGTACAAGCAGAGTTGCTTCTCAGCCCCATTAAATGTAGAGCCATTTGCATGTGTGCCGAAATTTTGTAATCAGCTTGTAGCAACCGCAGGGCTGAATCTCAAACCGCTTTTAGGAAGGGAGCAGCCAGTGAGTAAAATAAGCACACCTGAGGGGCAAATCTGTATCCCTTGGAGACGAACCTTCTGAGCCCTGTGGGAAGATAAGTGCACCCGTGACCGAGTGTGGTCTAAATACCAAAAGTGGGGGAATGGTAGGTATCTGCCACAGCTCTGCTCCCCCAAAAAAACCCAAAACCTTTTATGTGTGGTGTGCAAGGCTTGGTAGGGACTGCCTGGTTAGCACTGAGGAAAGCCTGACTTCTTTGACACTGCAAGAAAGCTTCTTAGAGCTGGAGCTGGAAGTTGGGAAACCTGAATTTCTGTTGCTGTGGGGAAATGTAAAAATGTTTTTACAGCTCTGGAAGGTTTGGTTTCTGGTGAAGTGTGGTGTTTGCTGGTGACTGCGATGGGCAGGAGAGGAGAAAATGGGGTAGCCTTTAAAAAGATTTGGGCTTTTGATTTTGTAGGTGCATATGAGAAGATTGGGGAAGGTAGGGTTTTTTTTTTTTTTAAGTGAAGTTTTAAATGCTAGGATGCTTACATGAGTTGGAATTTCTCAGATTTGTAAGGGAAGGGTAAAATTTCTGGCTGTGGACTACTTGGAATGTAGATATGCATTATTTGTTTTCTTCCTTGAGCTCTTAAGATCTGCTGTGTTATTTGTTATTCTAGCATCTAGTAGTTAAGACTTTTGTGCAGAAATATAAAGATGATGTTAACAGCCTAGCTTAATTTGCATTTAGAATTTATAAGTGTTACTTAAGGAACTGGTTAAAAAAAAGTGTAAACGTTTTTCAGTCTCTCCCCTCCCAACCTGAAATAGACCTCAAAGCAGAATGGATTCAACTTTTAATGAGAAAAATGAGATTGTTTCCAGGTTTAGGGTTGTTTTTTACTTCAATTGCAAGACCTTTTCTTCAGTCCTTGATGTGCCTGTCTTGGGTAGCTATTGTAAAATTTGGGTATTGGAGCAGGTTTAGGGATGTTATTTTACAGCACAAACACTGTAGAATGATTATGAGTTATATTAAAGTGGGTCTGTGACCACTGCTCTTTCTGCTTATGGTTTAATTATTAAAAAAATCAGTTTGAAGCCAAATCACTGGATCGTATGAGAAGTATTTTGTCTGGTTTTAGCTCCTATGTTGTTTTTTTTTTTCCCCATATTTGAGGGACACAGATGCAGCTGTGATGGTTCTTACACAATGATGAGGGCTGGAAGTTGTGTCTAGGGATTGGTGAAACTTTCTTCTCGCTCCTGCTGTGTCAGGGGCTGGAGGAGCCTCTGTCCCTCAAACTTCATCTCTGTGTAGGTGAGTACTGTGGAGACTGGCCTTGCTGAAAACATCCGTGCGTAGGCAAGTTGTACCGTCATTTCTACTTGTATTTTACATATTGGTGAAGGAAGTCCAGAGGTTATCAGGGTCTCGTTCGATTTACAAATGGAATCAATAGCAGAGACCTTGCTGATGGCAGCGATGTTTTATGTATGCACACAGGGCCAGGTGTTGCTTGTGTTAACAACGGCCTGATGTTATGTGTCTAACCTCCTTTGACCTCAGTGTCGTGAGATGTACGAGTAGCTGCTTTCAGAGATTTTTCAGGCACGAAGCCTTTAGGTGTTAGAGTGGCAACATGGTTATTTCGGGTCCTGGAAAAGGAGGAGCAACTTAAATTGAACCTGATGAGAACGCTGAGCTAGTGGGTATGATGTGCAGAGAGGTATACTTCAGATGGCAATACCTTCGTCCTGTTTTTCTTATGCCTTGAAACGATTTGCTGTTTTGAACAAGGAGGGTAGAGCCTGATGTGGGTGAGGAGGGCTGGTGGAAAGAGGTGTGTTTAAAATGGCCGCTTTGTGTTTGGATGCTTCTCACAACCGGCAGTTCTTCAGGGGTACCGGCCAATATCCAGTGTTCGAGCCTTTTGCCTGCGGTTTGTGGGTGCCCCGGCAGCCTCTGGCGGGTGCTT